>NC_092010.1:3980763-4105763 GCF_044704955.1 Pristiophorus japonicus
CTCTCTCTCTGTATATTGGGTAACGCTCTCGCTCTCTCGCTCTACATTGGGTAACGCTCTCTCGCTCTCTCTCTGTACGTTGGGTATCTCTCTCTCTCTCTCTCCTCTCTCTCTCTCTACATTGGGTAATGCGCTCTCTCTCTCTCTCTCTGTACATTGGGTATCGCTCTCTCTCTCTCTCTCGCTCTCTCTCTCTCTCTCTGTACATTGGGTAACGCGCTCTCTCTCGCTCTCTCTCGCTCTCTCTCGCTCTCTCTCTCTCTGTACATTGGGTAATGCTCTCTCTCTCTCTCTCTCTCTCTCTGTACATTGGGTAACTCTCTCTCTCTCTCTACATTGGATAACGCTCTCTCTCTCTCTCTCTCTCTCTCTCTCTGCGTTGGATAACACTCTCTCGCTCTCTCTTTCTCTCTGTACATTGGGTAACTCTCTCTCTCTTTGTTCGTTGGATAATGCTCTCTCTCTCTCTCTCGCTCTCTCTCTCTCTGTACATTGGGTAACGCGCTCTCTCTCTCTCTCTCTCTCTCACTCTCTTGCTCTCTCTCTCTCTCTCTCTCTGTACATTGGGTAACGCTATCTCTCTCTCTCTCTCTCTGTACATTGGGTAACGCGCTCTCTCTCTCTCTCTCTCTCTCTCTCTCTCTCTCTCTCTCTACATTGGGTAACGCTCTCTCTCCCTCTCTCTCTCTCTCTCTCGCTCTGTACATTGGCTAACGCTCTCTCTCTCTCTCTCTCTCTCTCTCTCTCTCTCTCTGTACATTGGGTAACGCGCTCTCTCTCGCTCGCTCGCTCTCTCTCTCTCTCTCTGTACATTGGGTAACGCTATCTCTCTCTCTCTCTCTCTGTACATTGGGTAACGCGCTCTCTCTCTCTCTCTCTCTCTCTCTTCTCTCTCTCTCTACATTGGGTAACGCTCTCTCTCTCGCTCTCTCTCTCTGTACATTGGGTAACGTTCCCTCTCTCTCTCTGTACATTGGGTAACGCTCTCGCGCTCTCTCTCTCTCTGTAATTGGATAACGCTCTCTCTCTCTCTCTACATTGGGTAACTCTCTCTCTCTCTCTCTCTCTCTCTCTCGCGCTCTCTCTCTCTCTGTACATTGGATAACGCTCTCTCTCTCTCTCTACATTGGGTAACTCTCTCTTTCTCTCTCTCTCTCGCTTTCTCTTTCTCTCTCTCTGTACATTGGGTATCTCTCTCTCTCTCGCTCTCTCTCTCTGTACATTGGGTAACGCGCTCTCTCTCTCTCTCTCTCTCTCTCTCTACATTGGGTAATGCTCTCTCTCGCTCTCTCTCTCTCTCTCTCTGTACATTGGGTAACGCTCTCTCTCTCTCGCTCGCTCTCTCTCTCTGTACATTGGGTAACGCTCTCTCTCTCTCTCTCTCTCTCTCTCTCTGTACATTGGGTAACGCTCTCTCTTTCTCTCTCTCTCTCTGTACATTGGGTAACGCTCTCTCGCTCTCTCTCTCTCTCTGTACATTGGGTAACGCTCTCTCTCTGTACATTGGGTAACGCTCTCTCGCTCTCTCTCTCTCTGTACATTGGGTAACGCTCTCTCTCTCCTCTCTCTCTCTCTCTACATTGGGTAATGCGCTCTCTCTCTCTCTCTCTCACTCTCACTACATTGGGTAATGCTCTCTCTCTCTCTCTCTCTCTCTCTCTCTCTCTCTCTCTCTCTCTCTCTCTGTACATTGGGTAACTCTCTCTCTCTGTACATTGGGTAACTCTCTCTCTCTCTGTTCGTTGGATAATGCTCTCTCTCTCTCTCTCTCTCTCTCTCTCTGTACATTGGGTAACTCTCTCTCTCTGTTCGTTGGATAATGCTCTCTCTCTCTCTCTCTCTCTCTGTACATTGGGTAATGCGCACTCTCTCTCTCTCTCTCTCTCTCTCTCTTGCTCTCTCTCTCTCTGTACATTGGGTAACGCTCTCGCTCTCTCGCGCTCTCTCTCTCTCTGTACATTGGGTAACGCTATCTCTCTCTCTCTCTCTCTCTCTCTGTACATTGGGTAACGCTCTCTCTCTCTCTCTCTCTCTCTCTCTCTCTCTCTCTCTCTGTACATTGGGTAACGCTCTCTCTCTCTCTCTCTCTCTCTCTCTCTCTCTCTCTCTCTCTCTCTGTACATTGGGTAACGCTCTCTATCTCTCTCTCTCTGTACATTGGGTAACGCTCTCTCTCTCTCTCTCTGTGCATTGGGTAATGCTCTCTCTCTCTCTCTCTCTCTGTACTTTGGGTAACGCTCTCTCTCTCTCTCTCTCTCTATACATTGGGTCTCTCGCTCTCTCTCTCTCTCTCTAGCTCTCTCTCTCGCTCTCTCGCTCTCTCTTTCGCTCTCTCTCTCTACATTGGGTAGCTCTCTCTCGCACTCTCTCGCTCTCTCTCTACATTGGGTAATGCTCTCTCTCTCTCTCTGTACATTGGGTAACGCGCTCTCTCTCTCTCTCTCTACATTTGGTAATGCGCTCTCTCTCTCTCTCTATCTCTGTACATTGGGTAACGCTCTCTCTCTCTCTCTCTCTCTCTCTCTCTCTCTCTCTCTCTCTCTCTCTCTCTCTGTACATTGGGTAATGCTCTCTTTCTCTCTCTCTCTCTCTGTACATTGTGTAACGCTCTCTCTCTCTCTCTGTACATTTGGTAACTCTCTCTCTCTCTCTCTCGCTCTCTCTCTCTCTGTACATTGGGTAATGCTCTCTCTCTCTCTCTTTCTCTTTCTCTGTATATTGGGTAACGCTCTCTCTCTCTCTCTCTCTCTCTCTCTCTCTCTTTCTCTTTCTCTGTATATTGGGTAACGCCCTCTCTCTCTCTCTTTCTCTATGTTTGTGTCTGGAACAGCCCTGTGTGTTGTATGTGCCACTGACCTTTGCTCTATATTACATCTGGCAGGAAGCATTGACACCGTTCCTGCCCCAGAGGCCAGCCCAAGGCTATCGCTATTGTGTTTGTAAACGCTTGCTGTGTAAGCTCAAGTGCAATCTGCTGGGTGAGCGTTGGGGCTGGCCAGCTGCTGTCTGCACCTCTCTATTACGGCAGTGATGTAATACAGCCTTTAGCATAGTAAAACGTCAAGGTGCTTCACAGGAGCAATTAGCAAACAGAATTTGGCACCGAGCCACATTAGGAGTTATCAGGACAGGTGGCCAAAAGCTGGGTCAAAGAGGTCATTTCAAGGAGGAGAGAGAGGTAGAGTGGGAACTCCAGAGCTCGGGGCCCAGGCAGCCGAAGGCTCGACTGCCAGTGGTTGAGCGATGGAAATCGGGGATACTCAATGGGCTGGAATTGGAGAAGTGCAGAGATCTGTAAAGAAAGAAGCACTTACATTTATATAGAACCTTTCACAACCACTGGATGTCCCAAAGTGCTTTACTCCGGGGTGAACTCCCCCGCTCTTCTTCAAAATAGTGCCAAGGGATCTTTTACGTCCACCTGAGAGGGCAGACGGGGCCTCGGTTTAACGTCTCATCCGAAAGACGACCCCTCTGACATTGCGGCGCTCCCTCAATACTGTCCCTCCGACAGTGCGTCGTTCCCTCAGTACTGTCCCTCCGACAGTGCGTCGTTCCCTCAGTCCTGCCCCTCTGACATTGCGGCGCTCCCTCAGTACTGTCCCTCCGACATTGCGGCGCTCCCTCAGTACTGCTCCTCCGACATTGCGGCGCTCCCTCAGTATTACTCCTCCGACAGTGCAGGACTTCCTCAGCACTGCACTGGAGTATCAGCCTAGGTTTTTGTGCTCAAGTTTCTGGAATGGGACTCGAACCCACAATCTTCTGATTCAGCTGTGAGGGTGCTGCCCACTGAGCCACAGTTGACGCAGCTTGGAGGGTTGTATGACTGGAGGAGGTTACAGAGATAGGGAGGGGCGAGGCCATGGAGAGATTTGAACACCAGGATGAGAATTTTAAAATTGAGGCTTTGCCGTTCCGTGAGCCAAGGCTTTAGGGGCTGAATGGGCCTCCTGTTCCCATGTAACAGGTTCGAGGGGCTGAATGGGCCTCCTCCTGTTCCTGTCTCTCTCTCTCTCTCTCTGTACATTCGGTAACGTTCTCTCTCTCTCTCTCTGTACATTGGGTAAAGCTCTCTCTCTCTCTCTCTCTCTCTCTCTCTCTCTCTGTACATTGGGTAACTCTCTTTTTCTCTCTCTCTCTCTCTCTCTCTCTCTGTACATTGGGTAACTCTCTCTCGCTCTCTCGCTCTCGCTCTCTCTACATTGCATAACGCTCTCTCTCTCTCTCTGTACATTGGGTAACGCTCTCTTCCTCTCTCTCTCTCTCTCTCTCTCTCTCTCTCTCTCTCTCTCTCTCTCTCTGTACATTGGGTAACTCTCTCTCTCTGTACGTTGGGTAACGCGCTCTCTCTCTCTCTCTCTACATTTGGTAATGCGCTCTCTCTCTCTCTCTCTATCTCTGTACATTGGGTAACTCTCTCTCTCTCTCTCTCTCTCTCTCTCTCTCTCTCTGTACATTAGGTAATGCTCTCTTTCTCTCTCTCTCTCTCTCTGTACATTGTGTAACGCTCTCTCTCTCTCTCTCTGTACATTTGGTAACTCTCTCTCTCTCTCTCTCTCTCTCGCTCTCTCTCTCTCTGTACATTGGGTAATGCTCTCTCTCTCTCTCTTTCTCTTTCTCTGTATATTGGGTAACGCTCTCTCTCTCTCTCTCTTTCTCTTTCTCTTTCTCTTTCTCTGTATATTGGGTAACGCGCTCTCTCTCTCTCTCTCTCTATGTTTGTGTCTGGAACAGCCCTGTGTGTTGTATGTGCCACTGACCTTTGCTCTATATTACATCTGGCAGGAAGCATTGACACCGTTCCTGCCCCAGAGGCCAGCCCAAGGCTATCGCTATTGTGTTTGTAAACGCTTGCTGTGTAAGCTCAAGTGCAATCTGCTGGGTGAGCGTTGGGGCTGGCCAGCTGCTGTCTGCACCTCTCTATTACGGCAGTGATGTAATACAGCCTTTAGCATAGTAAAACGTCAAGGTGCTTCACAGGAGCAATTAGCAAACAGAATTTGGCACCGAGCCACATTAGGAGTTATCAGGACAGGTGGCCAAAAGCTGGGTCAAAGAGGTCATTTCAAGGAGGAGAGAGAGGTAGAGTGGGAACTCCAGAGCTCGGGGCCCAGGCAGCCGAAGGCTCGACTGCCAGTGGTTGAGCGATGGAAATCGGGGATACTCAATGGGCTGGAATTGGAGAAGTGCAGAGATCTGTAAAGAAAGAAGCACTTACATTTATATAGAACCTTTCACAACCACTGGATGTCCCAAAGTGCTTTACTCTGGGGTGAACTCCCCCGCTCTTCTTCAAAATAGTGCCAAGGGATCTTTTACGTCCACCTGAGAGGGCAGACAGGGCCTCGGTTTAACGTCTCATCCGAAAGACGACCCCTCCGACAGTGTGTCGTTCTCTCAGTACTGTCGATCCGACAGTGCGTCGTTCCCTCAGTACTGCTCCTCCGACAGTGCGGCGCTCCCTCAGTACTGTCCCTCCGACAGTGCGGCGCTCCCTCAGTACTGTCCCTCCGACAGTGCGTCGTTCCCTCAGTACTGCCCCTCTGACAGTGCGTCGTTCCCTCAGTACTGCTCCTCTGACAGTGCGGCGCTCCCTCAGTCCTGCCCCTCTGACATTGCGGCGCTCCCTCAGTACTGTCCCTCTGACAGTGCGGCGCTCCCTCAGTACTGTCCCTCCGACAGTGCGTCGTTCCCTCAGTCCTGCCCCTCTGACATTGCGGCGCTCCCTCAGTACTGTCCCTCCGACAGTGTGTCGTTCCCTCAGTCCTGCCCCTCCGACAGTGCGTCGTTCCCTCAGTACTGTCCCTCCGACAGTGCGTCGTTCCCTCAGTCCTGCCCCTCTGACATTGCGGCGCTCCCTCAGTACTGCTCCTCCGACATTGCGGCGCTCCCTCAGTATTACTCCTCCGACAGTGCGGCACTCCCTCAGTATTACTCCTCCGACAGTGCAGGACTTCCTCAGCACTGCACTGGAGTATCAGCCTAGGTTTTTGTGCTCAAGTTTCTGGAATGGGACTCGAACCCACAATCTTCTGATTCAGCTGTGAGGGTGCTGCCCACTGAGCCACAGTTGACGCAGCTTGGAGGGTTGTATGACTGGAGGAGGTTACAGAGATAGGGAGGGGCGAGGCCATGGAGAGATTTGAACACCAGGATGAGAATTTTAAAATTGAGGCTTTGCCGTTCCGTGAGCCAAGGCTTTAGGGGCTGAATGGGCCTCCTGTTCCCATGTAACAGGTTCGAGGGGCTGAATGGGCCTCCTCCTGTTCCTGTCTCTCTCTCTCTCTCTCTGTACATTCGGTAACGTTCTCTCTCTCTCTCTCTCTCTCTCTCTCTCTGTACATTGGGTAAAGCTCTCTCTCTCTCTCTCTCTGTACATTGGGTAAAGCTCTCTCTCTCTCTCTCTCTCTCTCTCTCTCTCTCTCTCTGTACATTGGGTAACGCTCTCTTCCTCTCTCTCTCTCTCTCTCTCTGTACATTGGGTAACTCTCTCTCTCTGTACGTTGGATAACACTCTCTCTCTCTCTCTCTCTCTCTCTGTACATTGGGTAACTCTCTCTCGCTCTCTGTACATTGCATAACGCACTCTCTCTCTCTCTCTGTACATTGGGTAATGCTCTCTCTCTCTCTCTCTGTACATTGGGTAATGCTCTCTCTCTCTCGCTCTCTCTCTCTCTATGTACATTGGGTAACGCTCTCTGTCTCTCTCTCTCTCTCTCTCGCTCTCTCTGTACATTGGGTAACTCTCTCTCTCTCTCTCTCTGTCCATTGGGTAATGCTCTCTCTCTCTCGCTCTCTCTCTCTACATTGGGTAACGCTCTCTCTCTCTGTACATTGGGTAATGCTCTCTTTCTCTCTCTCTCTCTCTCTCTCTCTCTCTCTCTGTACGTTGGGTAACGCTCTCTCTCTCTCTCTCTCTCTCTCTCTCTGTACATTGGGTAACTCTCTCTCGCTCTCGCTCTCTGTACATTGCATAACACTCTCTCTCTCTCTCTCTGTACATTGGGTAACGCTCTCTCTCTCTCTCTCTCTCTGTACATTGGGTAACGCTCTCAGTCTCTCTCTCTCTCTCGCTCTCTCTGTACATTGGGTAACTCTCTCTCTCTCTATCTCTGTACATTGGGTAATGCTCTCTCTCTCTCTCTCTCTCTCTCTACATTGGGTAATGCTCTCTCTCTCTCGCTCTCTCTACATTGGGTAATGCTCTCTCTCTCTCTCTCTCTCTCTCTGTCCATTGGGTAATGCTCTCTCTCTCTCTCTCTCTCTCTGTCCATTGGGTAACGCTCTCTCTCTCTCTCTCGCTCTCTCTCTGTACATTGGGTAACGCGCTTTCTCTCTCTCTCTCTCTCTCTCTACATTGGGTAACGCTCTCTCTCTCTGTACGTTGGGTAACGCTCTCTCTCTCTCTTTCTCTCTCTCTCTCTCTCTGTACATTGGGTAACGCTCTCTCTCTCTCTCTCTCTCTCTCTCTGTACATTGGGAACGCTCTCTCTCTCTCTCTCTCTCTCTCTCTCTCTCTCTCTCTCGCTCTCTCTCTCTATCTCTGTACATTGGGTAACACTCTCTCTCTCTCTCTCTGTCTCTGTACATTGGGTAATGCTCTCTCTCTCTCTTTCTCTGTACATTGGGTAACGCGCTCTCTCTCTCTCTCTCTTTCTCTATCTCTGTATATTGGGTAACGCTCTCTCTCGCTCTCTCTCTCTTTCTCTTTCTCTTTCTCTTTCTCTGTATATTGGGTAACGCGCTCTCTCTCTCTCTCTCTCTATGTTTGTGTCTGGAACAGCCCTGTGTGTTGTATGTGCCACTGACCTTTGCTCTATATTACATCTGGCAGGAAGCATTGACACCGTTCCTGCCCCAGAGGCCAGCCCAAGGCTATCGCTATTGTGTTTGTAAACGCTTGCTGTGTAAGCTCAAGTGCAATCTGCTGGGTGAGCGTTGGGGCTGGCCAGCTGCTGTCTGCACCTCTCTATTACGGCAGTGATGTAATACAGCCTTTAGCATAGTAAAACGTCAAGGTGCTTCACAGGAGCAATTAGCAAACAGAATTTGGCACCGAGCCACATTAGGAGTTATCAGGACAGGTGGCCAAAAGCTGGGTCAAAGAGGTCATTTCAAGGAGGAGAGAGAGGTAGAGTGGGTACTCCAGAGCTCGGGGCCCAGGCAGCCGAAGGCTCGACTGCCAGTGGTTGAGCGATGGAAATCGGGGATACTCAATGGGCTGGAATTGGAGAAGTGCAGAGATCTGTAAAGAAAGAAGCACTTACATTTATATAGAACCTTTCACAACCACTGGATGTCCCAAAGTGCTTTACTCTGGGGTGAACTCCCCCGCTCTTCTTCAAAATAGTGCCAAGGGATCTTTTACGTCCACCTGAGAGGGCAGACGGGGCCTCGGTTTAACGTCTCATCCGAAAGACGACCCCTCCGACAGTGCGTCGTTCCCTCAGTACTGTCCCTCCGACAGTGCGTCGTTCCCTCAGTACTGTCCCTCCGACAGTGCGTCGTTCCCTCAGTATTGCCCCTCTGACATTGCGGCGCTCCCTCAGTACTGCCCCTCCGACATTGCGTCGTTCCCTCAGTACTGTCCCTCCGACAGTGCGTCGTTCCCTCAGTACTGCCCCTCTGTCATTGCGGCATGTTGGCCTTCATAGCGAGGGGATTTGAGTACAGGGGCAGGGAGGTGTTGCTACAGTTGTACAGGGCCTTGGTGAGGCCACACCTGGAGTATTGTGTACAGTTTTGGTCTCCTAACCTGAGGAAGGACATTCTTGCTATTGAGGGAGTGCAGCGAAGGTTCACCAGACTGATTCCCGGGATGGTGGGACTGACCTATCAAGAAAGACTGGATCAACTGGGCTTGTATTCACTGGAGTTCAGAAGAATGAGAGGGGACCTCATAGAAACGTTTAAAATTCTGATGGGGTTAGACAGGTTAGATGCAGGAAGAATGTTCCCAATGTTGGGGAAGTCCAGAACCAGGGGACACAGTCTAAGGATAAGGGGTAAGACATTTAGGACCGAGATGAAGAGGAATTTCTTCACCCAGAGAGTGGTGAACCTGTGGAATTCTCTACCACAGAAAGTTGTTGAGGCCAGTTCACTGAATATATTCAAAAAGGAGTTAGATGAAGTCCTTACTACTAGGGGAATCAAGGGGTATGGTGAGAAAGCAGGAATGGGGTACTGAAGTTGCATGTTCAGCCATGAACTCATTGAATGGCGGTGCAGGCTAGAAGGGCCGAATGGCCTACTCCTGCACCTTTTCTCTATGTTTCTAATGGGCCTCCTCCTGTTCCTGTGTAACAGGCTCGAGGGGCTGAATGGGCCTCCTCCTGTTCCTGTGTAACAGGCTCGAGGAGCTGAATGGGCCTCCTCCTGTTCCTGTGTAACAGGCTCGAGGAGCTGAATGGGCCTCCTCCTGTTCCTGTGTAACAGACTCGAGGGACTGAATGGCCTCCTCCTGTTCCTGTGTAACAGGCTCGAGGGGCTGAATGGCCTCCTCCTGTTCCTGTGTAACAGGCTCGAGGGGCTGAATGGGCCTCCTCCTGTTCCTGTGTAACAGACTCGAGGGACTGAATGGCCTCCTCCTGTTCCTGTGTAACAGGCTCGAGGGGCTGAATGGCCTCCTCCTGTTCCTGTGTAACAGGCTCGAGGGGCTGAATGGGCCTCCTCCTGTTCCTGTGTAACAGGCTCGAGGGGCTGAATGGCCTCCTCCTGTTCCTGTGTAACAGGCTCGAGGGGCTGAATGGCCTCCTCCTGTTCCTGTGTAACAGGCTCGAGGAGCTGAATGGCCAGACCTCCCTCCCCGGGACGCCGCAGTTATAAACTCCGTGCCTTTCTTTTCCCTCCAGCCTCGGCCGGGCCCTCCCAATCCATGGACGTGCGGACCATGTTCCTGCTCCTGCACTCGGTCACCGAGGACAACATCCGTTTCTTCCGGCTGCACCCGTCGGAGATGGGCCGGCGCTTCGTCTCGGCCTTCTCCCAGATCCAGGAGCACGGGCGTGGGCTGCAGGCGGTGGTGCACAGCTTCACCGGGGTCTTCGCCATCTTCGACTTCGACGAGCGCACGCCCGCCAACGGCTACCGCAGCCTGATCAAGGTGGTGCGCTCCTGCATCCTGCACATCATCCACAAGGCCCGCTACGTGTCGGCCAACCGCCGTAGCATCTTCTTCCGCACCAACCACAACTGCATGGAGATCGAGGCCTACTGCTCGGCCCTGTGCCAGCTCCGCGCCCTGGTCTACTTCGCCCAGAAGCTGCTGACTGCCAACAAGCACGGCGACCTCTTCTTCGGCGAGGAGAAGGGCCTCTCCGAGGATTTCCTGCACGAGTCCAACTCCATGCACAAGGGCTGCTTCTACGGTCGCTGCCTGGGCTTCCAGGTCAGTGCCTTACACCCTCGGCCTCGCTCTCGCCCTAACTCGCCCTCGTCCTAACCCGCTCTCGCCCTAACTCGCCCTCGTCCTAACCCTCCACCCAGCCCAGCCCACCCTCGCCGACAGCTCGCCGCCACGGCCTGACCAAACTCCACCCGCCTTCAGCTCAGCTCCATTGCTTCAGCCAGCCCACCCTCTCCTATCCCCGTAACCTCCATGGCCTCCTCCAGTCCCTACATCCCTCCCTATCTCTGTAACCTCCTCCAGTCCCTACACCCCTTCCCATCCCTGTCACCTCCTCCAGCCCTACACCCCTCCTGATCTCTGTAACCTCCTCCAGTCCCTACACCCCTCCCTATCTCTGTAACCTCCTCCAGCCCCTACACCCCTCCCTATCTCTGTAACCTCCTCCAGCCCCTACACCCCTCCCTATCTCTGTAACCTCCTCCAGCCCCTACACCCCTCCCTATCTCTGTAACCTCCTCCAGCCCCTACACCCCTCCCTATCTCTGTAACCTCCTCCAGCCCTACACCCCTCCCTATCTCTGTAACCTCCTCCAGTCCCTACACCCCTTCCCATCCCTGTCACCTCCTCCAGCCCTACACCCCTCCTGATCTCTGTAACCTCCTCCAGTCCCTACACCCCTCCCTATCTCTGTAACCTCCTCCAGCCCCTACACCCCTCCCTATCTCTGTAACCTCCTCCAGCCCCTACACCCCTCCCTATCTCTGTAACCTCCTCCAGCCCCTACACCCCTCCCTATCTCTGTAACCTCCTCCAGCCCCTACACCCCTCCCTATCTCTGTAACCTCCTCCAGCCCTACACCCCTCCCTATCTCTGTAACCTCCTCCAGCCCCTACACCCCTTCCCATCCCTGTCACCTCCTCCAGCCCTACACCCCTCCCTATCTCTGTAACCTCCTCCAGTCCCTGCACCCCTCCCTATCTCTGTAACCTCCTCCAGCCCCTACACCTCTCCCTATCTCTGTAACCTCCTCCAGCCCCTACACCCCTCCCTATCGCTAACCTCCTCCAGCCCCTACTCCCCTCCCTATCTCTCTAACCTCCTCCAGCCCTACACCTCTCCCTATCTCTGTAACCTCCTCCAGCCCTGTAACCTCCTCCAGCCATATATCCCTCCCCATCCCTCTTAACCTCCTCCAGTCCCTACACCCCTCCTGATCTCTGTAACCTCCTCCAGTCCCTACACCCCTCCCTATCTCTGTAACCTCCTCCAGTCCCTGCACCCATCCCTATCTCTGTAACCTCCTCCAGCCCCTACACCTCTCCCTATCCCTGTAACCTCTGTGCAGTGGAGGGGTGTAGGAGGTTATCTCCAACCTAATTCAGCCCCACAACCTTCTCTACCTATAACCTTCCCCAGCCCTACACCCCTTCCCTATCTGTAATCTTCTCTAGCCCTACACCCCTCCCCAATCGGTAACCTCCTCCAGTCCTACACGTCTCCCCAATCTGTAACCTCCACCAGCCCCTACACCCCTCCTCTCTGTAACCTCCTCCGGCCCCTACACCCCTCCCTCTCTCTGTAACCTCCTCTGGCCCTACACCCCTCCTCCAGCCCTACACCCCTCCTTACACATGCAATGTCTTCAGCCCTACAATCCTCCAAGATTCCTGCGTCCTAAGATGCTTCACAGGAAAAAAAATTCTAGCAATCCTCGATTCTCATCGCTCCACCATTGGCGGCCGTGTCTTCAGCTGCCTGGGCCCCAAGCTCTGGAATTCTCTCCCTGAACCTCTCCGCCTCTCTATCTTTCTTTCCTCTTTTACGAAACTCCTTAAAACCTAATTCTTTGACCTGTCCTAATATTTCTTCATGTGGCTCAGTGTCAAATTTTTCCTTGATTACGCTCCTAAGAATCCCTCCATGGTTTCTAAATTGTCAGAGTGCTTGACCGACATCCAGTACTGGATGAGCAGAACTTTTCTCCAATTAAGTATTGGGAAGAGCAAAGTCATTGTCTTTGGTATAAAAACAGAGGATGCTGGAAATCTCAACGGGTCAGGCAGCATCTGTGGAGAGAGAAACCGAGTTAACGTTTCAAAATCGACGGCCCTTCGCCTGAACTGGAGAGTATTCGAAAAGAGCACATTCGGGGGGAGTGAAAGGGAGCCAAAGATGGCCAGAGGTTATGCTCTGAAATTGTTGAACTCGATGTTGAGTGCAGAAAGCTTGTAATGTGCCTAAACGAAAGATGAGGTGCTGTTCCTCGAGCTTGCGTTGAGCTTCATTGGAACAGTGCAGGAGTCAAAGGACGGAGATATCCGAGCGGGAGTGGATTGGAGAATTAAAGTGACAGGCGACCGGAAGCTCGGGGTCACACTTACGAACTGCACGGAGGTGTTCAGCAAAGCGGTCACCCAATCTATGCTTGGTCTCCCCAATGTAGAGGAGACCACCCCGTGAGCAGCGAATACAGTATACCAAATTGCAACAAGTACAGGTAAATCGCTGTTTCACCTGGAACACCATTGTCTTTGGTCCCTGCCACAAGCTGCGTTCCCTAGCCTCTGAATCCATCCCTCTCCCTAGCATCTGTCTGAGGCTGAACCAGACTGTTTGCAACCTAGGTGTCATATTTGACCCTGAAATGAACTTCCGACCACATATCTGCAGCATAACTAAAACCACCTATTTCCACCTCCGTCATATCGCCCGTCTCCGCTCATCTGCTGCTGAAACCCTCATCCCTGCCTTTGTTCCCTCCAGACTTGACTATTCTGACTCACTTCTGGCTGGCCTCCCATATTCTACCCGACGTAAACTAGAGTTGATCCAAAACTTGGCTGCCCGTGTCCTAACTCGCACCAAGTCCCACTCACCCATCACCCCCTGGCTCCCGGTAAGCAACGCCTCGATTTCAAGATTCTCATCCTTGTTTATAAATCCCTCCATGACCCTCTCCCCTCCCTATCTCTGTAATCTCCAGCCCCACAACCCCCCAAGATATCTGCACTCCTCTAATTCTGCCCTCCTGACCATCCCTGATTATAATCGCTCCACCATCGGTGGCCGTGCCTTCAGCTGGCTGGGCCCCAAGCTCTGGAACTCCCTCCCTAAACCTCTCCGCCTCTCTATCTTTCTTTCCTCCTTTAAATGCTCCTTAAAACCTACCTCTTTGGCCAAGCTTTTGGTCAGCTGCCCTAATTTCTTCTTGTGTGGCTCGGTGTCACATTTATCTGTTTTGTGTTATAACACTCCTGTGAAGCACCTTGGGACGTTTTACTACGTTAAAGGTGCTTATATAAATGCAAGTGGTTGTTGTTGTGAAGTGCCTCGGGACGTTTTAAGTCCATTTCTCAGAGGGTTGTAGGGCTGCAGGAGCTTACAGAGATAGGGAGGGGGCGAGGCAACGGAGTGCTCTTCCAGCAGTGTCCATGGGACCTGCCCCTTGCACCTGAACAGGCAGAGCCTGGGGTATGGGTGCCTCTGGCAATAAAGCACTCTCTCAGCACTCAGACTGGAATGGTGGCCTGGATTATAGGCTCAAGTCCCGGAATGGGATCAGACACTGACTTGGAACTTCCCACCGAGCGAAGCTGACAGCTGCATTGCTGTAAGTCGGGGGATTTTCACACAGGGTTCTCAGCCGAGTGCCGAAGTAAAGCCTTTTATATGATGCAAGTAAGCTCATGAAAATCTGCTGTGCTGGATCTTTCTAAATCACTGGTTAGGCCCCAACAGGAGTTGGTCACCACACCTCCGGAAAAATGTAAAGACCTTGGAAAAGAGTACAGAGGAGGTTTACCAGCATGTTACCAGGGATGAGGGACTGCAGTTACGAGGAGAGTTTGGAAAAGTTAAGACTGTTTTTGGAATGGAGAAGGTTAGGAAAAAAAAAAAGATCTTGCATTTATATAGCGCCTTTCACAACCACTGGTGTCTCAAAGCGCATTACAGCCAATGAAGTACTTTTGGGGTGTAGTTACTGTGGTGATGTGGGAAACGCAGCAGCCAATTTGTGCACAGCAAGCTCCCACCGACAGCAATGTGACAATGACCAGATGATCTGTTTTTGTTAATGTTGATTGAGGGATAAATATTGGCCCCGGGACATCGGGGCTAACTCTTCTGCTCTTCTTCCAAATAGTGCCATGGGATCTTTTATGCCCACCTGAGAGAGCAGACGGGGCCTCAGTTTAACATCTGATCCATAAGACTGCCCCTCAATCAGTGCGGCGCTCCCTCAGTACTGCACTGGAGTGTCGACAGTGTCGACCTAGGTTTATGTGCACAGGCCCCTGGAGTGGGATTTGAACACACTCCAGCTTCTGACTCCGAGGCTAGTGTGCTGCCCACTGAGCCACGGCTGACACTAAGAGGTGACCTAACACAGGAATTCAAGATGAGGAGAGGTTTTGAGAGAGTAGATGGAGAGGAACTATTCCCTTGAGCGAGAGGGTCAATAACCAGAGGTCATGGATTCAGAACCTTTGGCGAAAGATGTAGAAGGGCGATGAGGGGAACTGCTTTCACTCGGAGAGTTGACGGGATGAGGAAAGCTCGACCTGAAAAGGCGGCCGGAACTGAATCCACAACTAATTATATCTGTACACCAAAATTCTAAAAGGACAAAGGGTGTTAAAAAAACAAGCCTGAAGGCTTTGTGTCTTAATGCAAGGAGTATCCGTAATAAGGTGGATGAATTAACTGTGCAAATAGATGTTAACAAATATGATGTGATTGGGATTACGGAGACGTGGCTGCAGGATGATCAGGGCTGGGAACTCAACATCCAGGGGTATTCAACATTCAGGAAGGATAGAATAAAAGGAAAAGGAGGTGGGGTAGCATTGCTGATTAAAGAGGAGATTAATACAATAGTTAGGAATGACATTAGCTTGAATGATGTGGAATCTATATGGGTAGAGCTGCAGAACACCAAAGGGCAAAAAACATTAGTAGGAGTTGTGTACAGACCTCCAAACAGTAGTAGTGATAGTGGGGAGGGCATCAAACA
Organism: Pristiophorus japonicus; assembly: GCF_044704955.1. Taxonomy (NCBI): domain Eukaryota; kingdom Metazoa; phylum Chordata; class Chondrichthyes; family Pristiophoridae; genus Pristiophorus; species Pristiophorus japonicus. The sequence goes on from NC_092010.1 coordinate 3,996,134, forward strand.
GGAAATTAGGGGTGCATGCAATAAGGGTGCAGCAGTTATAATGGGTGACTTTAATATGCACATAGATTGGGCTAACCAAAGTGGAAGCAATACGGTGGAGGAGGATTTCCTGGAGTGCATAAGGGATGGTTTTCTAGACCAATATGTCGAGGAACCAACTAGGGGAGAGGCCATCTTAGACTGCGTATTGTGTAATGAGAGAGGATTAATTAGCAATCTCGTTGTGCGAGGCCCCTTGGGGAAGAGTGACCATAATATGGTGGAATTCTGCATTAGGATGGAGAATGAAACAGTTAATTCAGAGACCATGGTACAGAACTTAAAGAAGGGTAACTTTGAAGGTATGAGACGTGAATTAGCTAGGATTGATTGGCGAATGAAACTTGAGGGGTTGACTGTGCATGGGCAATGGCAGACATTTGGAGACCGCATGGATGAACTACAACAATTGTACATTCCTGTCTGGCATTAAAAATAAAAAAGAGAAGGTGGCTCAACTGTGGCTATCAAGGGAAATCAGGGATAGTATTAAAGCCAAGGAAGTGGCATACAAATTGGCCAGAAATAGCAGCGAACCCGGAGACTGGGAGAAATTTAGAACTCAGCAGAGGAGGACAAAGGGTTTGATTAGGGCAAGGAAAATGGAGTACGAGAAGAAGCTTGCAGGGAACATTAAGACGGATTGCAAAAGTTTCTATAGATATGTAAAGAGAAAAAGGTTAGTAAAGACAAATGTCGGTTCCCTGTAGTCAGAATCAGGGGAAGTCATAACGGGGAACAAAGAAATGGCGGACCAATTGAACAAGTACTTTGGTTCGGTATTTGCTAAGGAGGACACACTAACAACATTCCGGATATAAGAAGGGTCAGAGGGTCCAGTAAGGAGGAGGAACTGAGGGAAATCCTTATTAGTCGGGAAATTGTGTTGGGGCAATTGATGGGATTGAAGGCCGATAAATCTCCAGGGCCTGATGGACTGCATCCTAGAGTACTTAAGGAGGTGGCCTTGGAAATAGCGATGCATTGACAGTCATTTTCCAACATTCCATTGACTCTGGATCAGTTCCTATTGAGTGGAGGGCAGCCAATGTAACCCCACTTTTTAAAAAAAGGAGGGAAGAGAGAAAACAGGGAATTATAGACCGGTCAGCCTGACATCGGTAGTGGGTAAGATGATGGAATCAATTATTAAGGATGTCATAGCAGCACATTTGGAAAGAGGTGACATGATAGGTCCAAGTCAGCATGGATTTGTGAAAGGGAAATCATGCTTGACAAATCTTCTGTAATTTTTTGACGATGTTTCCAGTAGAGTGGACAAGGGAGAACCATTTGATGTGGTATATTTGGACTTTCAGAAGGCTTTCGACAAGGTTCCACACAAGAGATTAATGTGCAAAGTTGAAGCACATGGGATTGGGGGTAGTGTGCTGACATGGATTGAGAAATGGTTGTCAGACAGGAAGCAAAGAGTAGGAGTAAATGGGTACTTTTCAGAATGGCAGGCGGTGACTAGTGGGGTACCGCAAGGTTCTGTGCTGGGGCCCCAGCTGTTTACACTGTATATTAATGATTTAGATGAGGGGATTAAATGTAGTATCTCCAAATTTGCGGATGACACTAAGTTAGGTGGCAGTGTGAGCTGCGAGGAGGATGCTATGAGGCTGCAGAGCGACTTGGATAGGTTAGGTGAGTGGGCAAATGCATGGCAGATGAAGTATAATGTGGATAAATGTGAGGTTGTCCACTTTGGTGGTAAAAACAGAGAGACAGACTATTATCTGAATGGTGACAGATTAGGAAAAGGGGAGGTGCAACGAGACCTGGGTGTCATGGTACATCAGTCATTGAAGGTTGGCATGCAGGTACAGGAGGCGGTTAAGAAGGCAAATGGCATGTTGGCCTTCATAGCGAGGGGATTTGAGTACAGGGGCAGGGAGGTGTTGCTACAGTTGTACAGGACCTTGGTGAGGCCACACCTGGAGTATTGTGTACAGTTTTGGTCTCCTAACCTGAGGAAGGACATTCTTGCTATTGAGGGAGTGCAGCGAAGGTTCACCAGACTGATTCCCGGGATGGTGGGACTGACCTATCAAGAAAGACTGAATCAACTGGGCTTGTATTCACTGGAGTTCAGAAGAATGAGAGGGGACCTTTAGAAACGTTTAAAATTCTGATGGGTTTAGACAGGTTAGATGCAGGATGAATGTTCCCAATGTTGGGGAAGTCCAGAACCAGGGGTCACAGTCTAAGGATAAGGGGTAAGCCATTTAGGACCGAGATGAGGAGAAACTTCTTCACCCAGAGAGTGGTGAACCTGTGGAATTCTCTACCACAGAAAGTTGTTGAGGCCAATTCACTAAATATATTCAAAAAGGAGTTAGATGTAGTCCTTACTACTGGGGGGATCAAGGGGTATGGCGTGAAAGCAGGAATGGGATACTGAAGTTGCATGTTCAGCCATGAACTCATTGAATGGCGGTGCAGGCTAGAAGGGCCGAATGGCCTACTCCTGCACCTATTTTCTATGTTTCTATATATTCTTTGGCGAGCTTTTAAAACATTCAGTGGTGTCGGAGTCGTTACTCACAGATGTGGAAAGCTTGCTATGATGCTTGATCAATGTATTGTCCAGTGGCTCTCGATACATTTTGGGAAATGCTACAATTGGTGCTTCACACAAGATAGACACTTCTGCAAGTCGTTGTCTGCAATGATTTCTGTGATAGACCAGAAGTCAAAACCCAACAGTTGAGACAATATCTATATCTAAGATCCTCGATCAGCTGTGAGAGAATTATGCAAATTTCATTCTTGGCAGTGTAACAACAACTTGTATTTATATAGCGCCTTTAACATAGTAAAATGTCCCGAGGCGCTTCACAGGAGTATTATAAGACAAAATCCGGAGGTCGGAAGCGGAGAGGAGAGGAAGGACATGGCACGGAGGAGCGGAGAGGTCCCAGTCCAGAGGTGGAGCAGCGTGGACAAGACCAAGGGAAGGCGCAGCACGGGCCAATAGCGAGGCTCACATTGCGGACTATGAACTCCACGTAGAGAGAGGTCCTGTGGGAAGGAGGACGGAAGGAGGACAGTCGGAGTATGTTTCAGTGTGTGTGTATGTATTGGCACATGCAGCAGAGCAGGTCTCCAGTTGTCCTGGTTAACCCTCGCCACTGGACCAAGACCTGGCTCCGTCAAGCCGTGTGGTGGCTGGTGTGCAACGGCCACCCCACGTTAAAAAATCCACCCATAGACATCGTCACCCTTCAACATGTAGTTCATCAATCACCTGAGATCTCATTTTTAGTGTGGAAGCAAGTTATCCTCGACCCCGAGGGACTGCCTATGATGATGATAAAAGGGAGTTGGACAGGTACCGGAGACTGAGGAACTGACAGGGTTACGGACAACAAGCAGGGTGGTGGGACTGAGCACCAGTGCTCTTTCACAGAGCCGGCACAGGCCTGACTGGCCAAATGGCCTCCTGTGCTGTACCTTTCTGTGAATATTACAGAATTGGGGAGTTGGGGAAAGGTGACCATTGGGTTGCAGTCGGGGTGGGGGTCCAGTGGGGGGATCCCACCGCCGTGCTGGAGGGGGTCCTTCAGGCCAGAGGTGCAGTTGGTTGGATCAGACTGTGCTGCTCCATCCCATTGACCAGCTGCTGGAGCCTAGCGCTATACGAACATGCTGTCTCTCCTGCTCTCCCCGCTCTGCCCTGCTCGCTGGCATCTGAATCATAGAATCATCGATTAGTACAGCACTGAAGGAGGTCTGTCGGCCCATCGAGTCTGTGCCGGCTCTTTCGAAGAGCAATCCAGTTAGTCCCACTCCCCCGCTCTTTCCCCATATCTCTCCAATTTGTTCTCCTTCAAGTAGTTATCCAATTCCCTTTTGAAGGACACTGTAAAGTATTTGTTCATGGGTTCTTTGCTTAAGCGACACATAGCAACACATTTGCTATTCAGAACTAGTTGGTTTACTGGCAAAAGGTTTAACAATCACACGATACATTACCGGTTCATCCACCCGGCTCACAACCACCTGCCCCATCGGGGATCCCCCGAACCCAACTGGCTGGGGTTTTATTGAGTCTTGCAAACGTCACGTGACTGACTAAGCCACTCCCAACTCAACAGCTCAACAAACCTGTGCGCATACTCACGGGTACATACACTGCAGCTACTATTGAATGTGAATCTAACACCACCCTATCAAGCAGAGCATTCCAAATCCTAACCACTCGTTGCGTAAGAAACAGTTTTTCCTCCTGTCGCCTCTGGTTCTTTTGCCGACCAACTTAAATCTCTGTCCTCTGATTATCGCCCCTTCAGCCATTGGAAACCGTTTCTCTATTTACCATTCATGATTTTAAATACCCCTGTCAAATCTGCTCCTAGCCACCTCTACTCTTAGGGGAACAACCCCAGCTTGTGCAGTCCATCCACGTGATTGTAATCCCTCATCACTGGAACTTTGCTTGTAAATCTCTTCTGCACCCTCTCCAAAGCCTGCATGGCCTTCTAAAAGTGCAGTGCCCAGAATCGGACACAATACTTCAGCTGTGGTCGAACTAGTGTTTTACATAAGGTTAGCATAACTTCTCTCTGTCTCTATTTATGAAGCCCAGCCCAGGATCCCATACACTTTATTAACTACTTTGTTAACCTGTTCTGCCTTCTTTAAAGATTTGCGCACAAGCACTCCCAGGTCTCTCTCTGTTCTTGCACACCCTTTAAAATTGTACCATTTTAGCCTGTGTTGTCTCTCCTCATTATTCCTACCAAATGTATCACCTCGCACTTCAGAAGAAAATTCCTGCCCCTACCCCTCTCTGTCAGGGAATGGTGGGGCTAATACTCCACACGGAATCTCTCCCCAGATTTGCCGGTAAGATTGGGACTTTGGCGTGTGGGGATTTCTCGCCCCCAGTTAGCGATGCTCCTCGTGAGCACATCCACCAGCGTTGGGCAGGGTGATGAGGCAGCCCCTGCAGTTTAGTGTCACAGGGAAAGAGAGGGGACTCCCCGATCACACTACAACAGCACAGAACCGTATTAAAGGATTGGAGAACACAAGGGGGCTTTAGAGCTCAGTGTTTGTGCATAATCGAGTTCGTCACATTCTCATCTGAACTGACTGCTTGTGTGGTCTCAGCTCCCGAGTCCGGTCCCTTTCTTCACTGCTTCAGGATTCTCCCCTCCTCTCACACCCTTTCCGAGAGAGAGAGAGAGAGAGAGAGAGAGAGAGAGAGAGAGAGAGACTCGGTCTTCAAAAGTGATCCTGCCAAACCTGATCCTCTCTCACACACTGCCCTCATAGACACTCCACACATGCACGCGCTCGCTCGCTCACTATACCCTCATTCACTCACTCACACACACATTGCCCTCATAGACACTCCATACATGCACGTGCTCGTTCACTCACTGCCCTCACACACACACACACACTCACACACACACACACTGCCCTCACTCACACACACACACACTCACACACACACACACTGCCCTCACACACACACACACACTGCCCTCACTCACTCACACTCACACTCACACACACACACCCCTCACACACACACACACACACTGCCCTCACTCACACACACACACACACACACACACACACACACTGCCCTCACTCACACACACACACACACTGCCCTCACACACACTGCCCTCACACACACACACACTCTCTGCCCTCACTCACACACACACACACACAAACACACACACTGCCCTCACTCACTCACACACACACACACACACTGCCCTCACTCACACACACACACACACACACACACACACACACACACACACTGCCCTCACTCACACACACTCACACACTGCCCTCACTCACACACACTCACACACTGCCCTCACACACTGCCCTCACACACATGCCCTCACACACACACTCACACACACACACACACACACACACACAGATACTGCCCTCACACACACACTCATACACTGCCCTCACACACACACACACACTGCCCTCACACACACACACTGCCCTCACACACACACACACACACACACTGCCCTCACACACACACACACACACACACACTGCCCTCACACACACACACACACACACACTGCCCTCACACACACACACACACACACACTCACACTGCCCTCACACACACTACACACTACACACTACACACTACACACACACACACTGCCCTCACACACACACACACACACACACACACACACACACACAGATACTGCCCTCACTCCTTACAGACACACACTGCCCACATACAATCAGTCTGCCCATTCCTGCTCCACCGGCCGCTCTCAACATCAGATCCAGATTTTGGATCGGTCCCAGAGCGAGCGGCAGATCACTTGCGGGTTTTCCGTCTCTCTATTACTTCCCTCCCCCTTCCTTCTCACCCCGTGCTCGGTAATGCCGGGAGCTCTCCACAGCTCCCACAATAGACTTAGTTGTGTACCAGCTGCCATAATGTCAGCATTATCCTTTATGAAGGAGGCCATTGTTGAGGAGTTCTGGGCAGGCCTCCAGCGAGTGGCTTCTGTTGCTGCTGTCACCCCCTGGTGACAGTGCACGCTGTCTGCACGGGGTGTGGTTCCACTGAGTGCTGGGGCCAGGGCTCACAGCTCCTGTACCCCCGGCAGGCTGGGCAAAATCCTCTCCCTGACCAAACCTGAACCATAGCAATCCCAAAGTTATGACAATACAAAGATGGGAGGAAAAGCAATGTGTGATGGGGACACAAAAAATCTGCAAAAGGACAGAGACAGGCTCAGTGAGTGGGTTAGCATTTGTCAGATGGAGTATAATGTTGGAAATCGTGAGGTTATGCACTTTGCAGAAAAAAATCAAAGAGCAAGTTATTATTTAAATGGAGAAAGATTGCAAAGTGCTGCAGTACAGCGGGACCTAGGGGTACTTGTGCATGAAACACAAAAGGTTAGAATGCAGGTACAGCAAGTGATCAGGAAGGCCAATGGTATCTTGGCCTTTATTGCAAAGGGGATGTAGTATAACAGCAGGGAAGTCTTAGTGGAGCTATATCAGGTATTGGTGAGGCCACACCTGGAATAATGCATGCAGTTTTGGTTTCCATATTTACGAAAGGATATACTTGCTTTGGAGACAGTTCAGAGAAGGTTCACTCGGTTGATTCCGGAGATGAGGGGGTTGACTTATGAGGAAAGGTTGAGTAGGTTGGGCCTCTACTCATTGGAATTCAGAAGAATGAGAGATGATCTTATCGAAACGTATAAGATTATGAGGGGGCTTGACAAGCTGATTGCAGAGAGGATGTTTCCACCGATGGGGGAGACTAGAACTAGAGGGCATGATCTTAGAATAAGGGACTGCCCATTTAAAACTGATGAGGAGGAATTTCTTCTGAGGGTTGCAAATCTGTGGAATTCGCTGCCTCCGAAAGTTGTGGAAGCTGGAACATTGAATAAATTGAAGACAGAAATAGACAGTTTCTTAAACGATAAGGGAATAAGGGCTTATGGGGAGCTTGCGGGGAAGTGGAGCTGAATCCATGATCGGATCAGCCATGATCGTATTAGTCATGTATTCAACTGTCATTGTAACCCATGTATAAACTGACCTAAGTTGTACACCGTGAGAACACTGACCACTAGGTGGTGAACTTGTGGGAGACATTCCTAACCTGGACTTTCAGGTATAAAAGGGGAAGCTCCACCCACCTTCTTCACTTCAGTGCTGACTAATAAAGGTTACTGGGCACAGAGTGACCTTCTCACAAGTATGGGCCTCGTGTGCATTTATACTGTATAGTAAGGAGATATTAGTATTAAATGGCGGAGCAGGCTCGAGGGGCCGTATGGCCTACTCCTGTTCCTATTTCTTATGTTCTTCTAGCAATCGAAAGAAAAGCCATACAATGTTGCGAAGATTCGTGGTCGGCTAGAAGATTTTGAACATTTTAGAAACCAACAAAGGATGACTCAAAAAAATGAAAAAAGAGGGAGATGATAGATTGAGAGTAAACCAGCAAGCAATATAAAAACAGACAGTAAGAGCATTTACAAGTATATAAAAAGGGAGAGAGTAGCTAAAGTAAAGGTTGGTCCCTTAGAGGATGAGCCTGGGGAATTAACAATGGGAAACAAGGAAATGACAGAGACTTTAAACAAATATTTTATATCTGACTTCACGGTAGAAGACACAAAGGGCTGATTTGGGGCTTTTTTGATTTTGGGGTGTTAATCACGGCGGGGCATTAAAGTTTGCGCCTAAAAATAGTTTGTGCCTCCGACTGCAAGTTTTGGCAAACATGCTAGTTGGAGAAGCGTTGGCGTTAACTCAGGCGTTACACAACGGACTTTGTGCACCCGAGCCAAAACTTGCGGTGGTAAAGAAGTTTCATTGTTGTTTAGTGTCCTGCAACATAACGTTGTATATTGCAAGGTTTTACTTTGGTGGGGGGAGGTTTTGTGACTTTGTTGCAGTAAAATTTATGAATCATCATTTGCCATTGGTGTCCTGTGCATCATTCCAATGTTTACCGGAGATGTGCCTTTATGGGGGCACATAGTATGTCCAGTATTGGCTCCATCCCTCAGTTTCCTCAGCTTAGGAGAGCTGGTCCATTATGAGCTGGCTATGTGCAAGTGTTAGTCCAACAGCATCTCCACGCTGCCTCCCCTGGAGATGGGGTGGCTATCCAATGGGGGCCTCGCCAGGCTCCTCTTCATCATCTTCCTCCTCCTCCTGAGGTGGGCCTGCAATCACCATGGGCAATGCCTGGCCCCTCATGATGGCCAAGTTGTGAGAGGTGATCTTATCGAAACATATAAGATAATGAGGGGGTTCAACAAGGTGAATGAGGGGGCTCGACAAGGTGAATGAGGGGGCTCGACAAGGTGAATGAGGGAGCTCGACAAGGTGAATGAGGGGGCTCGACAAGGTGAATGAGGGAGCTCGACAAGGTGAATGAGGGAGCTCGACAAGGTGAATGAGGGGGCTCGACAAGGTGAATGAGGGGGCTCGACAAGGTGAATGAGGGAGCTCGACAAGGTAAATGAGAGGGCTCGACAAGGTGGATGAGGGGGCTCGACAAGGTGAATGAGAGGGCTCGACAAGGTGAATGAGGGGGCTCGACAAGGTGAATGAGGGGGCTCGACAAGGTGAATGAGGGGGCTCGACAAGGTGAATGAGGGGGCTCGACAAGGTGAATGAGGGGGCTCGACAAGGTGAATGAGGGGGCTCGACAAGGTGAATGAGGGGGCTCGACAAGGTGAATGAGAGGGCTCGACAAGGTAAATGAGAGGGCTTGACAAGGTGAATGAGGGGGCTCGACAAGGTGAATGAGGGGGCTCGACAAGGTGAATGAGAGGGCTCGACAAGGTGAATGAGGGGGCTCGACAAGGTGAATGAGGGGGCTCGACAAGGTGAATGAGGGGGCTCGACAAGGTGAATGAGGGGGCTCGACAAGGTGAATGAGAGGGCTCGACAAGGTGAATGAGAGGGCTCGACAAGGTAAATGAGAGGGCTTGACAAGGTGGATGCAGAGAGGATATTTCCATTCATAGGGGAAACTAGAACTAGGGGGCATAGCTTTAGAATAAGGGCTCGCCCATTTAAAACAGAGATGAGGAGGAATTTCTTCTCTGAGGGTTGTAAATCTGTGGAATTCTCTGCCCCAGAAAGCTGTGGAGCCTGGGTGATTGAATATATTTAAGGCGGAGATGGACAGATTTTTGAGCGATAAAGGGTTATGGGGAGCAGGCGGGGAAGTGGAGCTGAGTCCATGATCGGATCAGCCATGGTCTTATTAAATGGCGGAGCAGGCTCGAGGGGCCGAATGGCCGACTCCTGCTCCTATTTCTTATGTCCTTATGTAACATAATGTAGCACACCACAATGATTTCGGAAACCTGTTGAGGGGAGTATTGAAGGCTGCCTCCAGAGCGGTGCAGGCATGGGTCTGCCTGTAGGGGATGGCATATCTCTGTCAGCACTTCCTTTCAGAAGCGCAGCCTTCTCTCACACGACTCCTCAGAGAGCTGAAGGTCTGAGCGTTGGTGCCTGTAAACCCATGGGGGGTAAGCCCCCCTTCCCGGAAGTCTAAGACTTCTCATCATCCATCGGCCGACATGGCCAAGAGCCCTTCCTCTAGCTTGACACCGCCTGGCAATAGCATGGAGCATGATACACTGGCGAACTAGTAATGCCCCCATTAAATTTTCTCTTTGAAGTTGTAAGGGCACTGTAAAAGCAGATAAAAGTGAAGTTTGCAAGTCGGAGCTTCACGCAGCATGATGTGCGCAACCGTTGTAGTCAATATGACCTGCGATGTAGGATCCTCATCCCTCCATTTAAATACGCTGCCAATACCATCCACTGAGACCCTGGGACCGGCTGGTTTTTTTTCAGGCGTTTCCTGGGACGGGCGTTAAATGAGGCGTTAAGGCCGAATGTTCCATCCAGGGCACAAGCGCAGCATTGCACAATGATTGACGTCACCATCACGCTAAAAACGGAGGGCAGGGCGTTAAGTTTTTGCGTCGGTGCAAACCACCAGCCAAATCTTCCGCCCGGGAGGTTAGTCCTGGACGCCTGACTTAACACCCAAAAAAAGCATTTAACGCTCCACTGGTGCGCTAATTGAGCCGCAAATCCAGCCCTAAAATCATCCCAATAATATTAGAAAATTTGGGGGGCAAAGGGGAGGGAGGAACTTAAAACAATCACTATCACTGGAGAAAAAGTACTAGGCAAACTAAAGGCTGACTAGGCCCCTAGACCTGATAGCCTCCATCCTAGGGTCTTAAAAGAAGTGGCTGCAGAGATAGTGGATGCATTGGTTGTAATCTACCAAAATTCCCTGGATTCTGGAAAGGTCCCAGTGGATTGGAAAACCGCAAATGTAAAGCCCCTATTCAAGAAAGGAGGGAGACCGAAAGCGGGAAACTTTGGCCAGTTAGCTAAACATTGTCATTGGGAAAATGCTCGAATCCATTATTACGGAAGTAGTAACAGGACATTTAGAAAGTCATAATTCTGTACAATCAAGCAGAGTCAACATGGTTTTATGAAAGGGAAATCGTGTTTGTCAAATTTATTAGAGATCTTTGAGGATGGAGGGTGGATAAAAGGGGAACCAGTGGATGTGGTGTATTTGAATTTCCAGAAGGCATTCGATAAGCTGCCACATAAAAGGTTACTGCACGGGGTTGAGGGTAATATATTAGCATGGATAGAGGATTGACTAACTAACAGAAAGCAGAGAGTCGAGATAAATGGGTAATTTTCAGGCTGGCAAACTGTAACTAGTGGGGTGCCACAGGAATCAGTGCCGGGGCCTCAACTATTTACAATCTATATTAATGACTTGGATGAAGGGACCGAGTGTAATGTAGCCAAATTTGCTGACGATATACAGATGAGTGGGAAAGAAAATTGTGAGGAGGACACAAAGAATCTGCAAAGGGATATAGACAGGCTCAGTGAGTGGGCAAACATTTGGCAGATGGAGTATAATGTGGGAAAGTGTGAGGTTATCCACTTTGGTAGGCAGAATAAAAAAGCAAAATATAATTTAAATGGAGCGAGACTACAGAATGCTGCAGTACAGAGGGACCTGGGGGTCCATGCACATGAAACACAAAAAGTTAGCATGCAGGTACAGCAAATGATCAGGAAGGCAAATGGAATGTTGGCTTTTATTGCAAAGGGGATGGAGTATAAAAGCAGGGAAGTCTTGCTAAAGTTATACAGGGTATTGGTGAGGCCACACCTAGAGTACTGCAGACAGTTTTGGTCTCCTTGTTTAAGGAGGGATATACTTGCATTGGAGGCAGTTCAGAGAAGGTTCACAAAGTTGATTCCTGAGATGAAGGAGTTGTCATATGAAGAAAGGTTGAGCAGGTTGGGCCTATACTCATTGCAGTTGAGAAGAATGAGCGGTGATCTTATTGAAACATATATAAGATTCTGAGGGGGCTGGACAGGGTAGATGCAGAGAGGATGTTTCCCCTCGTGGGGGAATCCAGAACTAGGGGGCATAGTTTCAGAATAAGGGGCCGCCCATTTAAAACAGAGATGAGGAGAAATTTCTTCTCTGAGGGTGGTGAATCTGGAATTCTCTACCCCAGAGAGCTGTGGAGGCTGGGTCATTGAATGTATTTACGACAGATTCTTGAACTATAGATGAGTCAAGGGTTATGGGGAGCGGGCAGCGAAGTGGAGTTACGACGAAGACCAGCCATGATCTTATTAAATGGCGGAGCAGGCTCAAGGGGCTGAATGGCCTACTCCACCTATTTCATATGTTCTTACATAATCACCCAGCCCTACCATTCTAGCCTCTGTTCTTTGAAACTTGGTTTGTGTTCGGTAAGATCACTTTATGCTGTGTAGCACTGGGGTACAGTACTGGTGGGTACAGGTCTGTCTCTGTATAACACTGGGGTACAGTACTGGTGGGTACAGGTCTGTCACTGTATAACACTGGGGTACAGTACTGGTGGGTACAAGTCTGTCACTGTATAACACTGGGGTACAGTACTGGTGGGTACAGGTCTGTCACTGTATAACACTGGTACAGTACTGGTGGGTACAGGTCTGTCACTGTATAACACTGGGGTACAGTACTGGTGGGTACAGGTCTGTCACTGTATAACACTGGGGTACAGTACTGGTGGGTACAGGTCTGTCACTGTATAACACTGGGGTACAGTACTGGTGGGTACAGGTCTGTCACTGTATAACACTGGGGTACAGTACTGGTGGGTACAGGTCTCGCACTGTATAACACTGGTGTACAGTACTGGTGGGTACAGGTCTGTCAGTGTATAACACTGGGGTACAGTACTGGTGGGTACAGGTCTGTCACTGTATAACACTGGGGTACAGTACTGGTGGGTACAGGTCTGTCACTGTATAACACTGGTGTACAGTACTGGTGGGTACAGGTCTGTCAGTGTATAACACTGGGGTACAGTACTGGTGGGTACAGGTCTGTCACTGTATAACACGGGTACAGTACTGGTGGGTACAGGTCTGTCACTGTATAACACTGGGGTACAGTACTGGTGGGTACAGGTCTGTCACTGTATAACACGGGTACAGTACTGGTGGGTACAGGTCTGTCACTGTATAACACTGGGGTACAGTACTGGTGGGTACAGGTCTGTCACTGTATAACACTGGGGTACAGTACTGGTGGGTACAGGTCTGTCACTGTATAACACTGGGGTACAGTACTGGTGGGTACAGGTCTGTCACTGTATAACACTGGGGTACAGTACTGGTGGGTACAGGTCTGTCACTGTATAACACTGGGGTACAGTACTGGTGGGTACAGGTCTCGCACTGTATAACACTGGTGTACAGTACTGGTGGGTACAGGTCTGTCAGTGTATAACACTGGGGTACAGTACTGGTGGGTACAGGTCTGTCACTGTATAACACTGGGGTACAGTACTGGTGGGTACAGGTCTGTCACTGTATAACACTGGTGTACAGTACTGGTGGGTACAGGTCTGTCAGTGTATAACACTGGGGTACAGTACTGGTGGGTACAGGTCTGTCACTGTATAACACTGGGGTACAGTACTGGTGGGTACAGGTCTGTCACTGTATAACACTGGGGTACAGTACTGGTGGGTACAGGTCTGTCACTGTATAACACGGGTACAGTACTGGTGGGTACAGGTCTGTCACTGTATAACACTGGGGTACAGTACTGGTGGGTACAGGTCTGTCACTGTATAACACTGGGGTACAGTACTGGTGGGTACAAGACTGTCACAGTATAACACTGGGGTACAGTACTGGTGGGTACAGGACTGTCACTGTATAACACTGGGGTACAGTACTGGTGGGTACAGGTCTGTTATTTGGGAGTTTACACTTAACATGGGGTGAGAGTAGGATTAATGAGTAGACTTGGGGATCGATTGTGTGTGTGTGTGCAATGGGACAGGTAGATGGAATGTAGATCAGTGGGTGTCTGCTGCTCAGGAGGAGGTAGGGGGGAGTTTCGATGCACTTGGAGAAGCTGAGAAAGAGCTGGAGACAGGGCCAAGGTTGGTGGGGGTTAGCAAACCCAAACTAATGGGCAGTATGCATGGGCGCACTCGCAGAGTAGGAAGATGGGAGCTAACCCCATCGTCCCCCCCCTGACCTCGCCAACCCCCCCCCGACCTCTCTCCCCCCCGACCTCGACGCCCCACCTCGCCCCTCGCCCATCTACTCCCGATCCCACCTCCCTCATCCACTCCCGTTCTCACCCTGATCCGCCCCTGATCCCGACCCCCACCCCCCCCAGGAACCAGAAGCTGATCCAAGCTCCGGCCTGGGGCTTGGTGACTGCACACACCGCTTGGTGTGCTTCAGGACCATGGCTAGCTGGGAGCGCTGACGTTCGATTCCTGGACGGCACAGCATTAATTGAGCTCTGCCAGGGCTGCAGTCGAGGTGCTGCGGGCAATCCCTGGACTACGGCAGGAAAATCATTCTCATTTCTACACGGGAAAGGCTCGTGTGTAGGGGTCGGGATAGGGCTGAGCTGCGGCACACCTGCACTCACACACACAGCGTGGCTCTCTGTCTGTCTGCACTCACACACACAGCATGGCTCTCTGTCTGTCTGCACTCACACACACAGCGTGGCTCTCTGCACTCACACACACAGCATGGCTCTCTGTCTGTCTGCACTCACACACACAGCGTGGCTCTCTGCACTCACACACACAGCATGGCTCTCTGTCTGTCTGCACTCACACACACAGCGTGGCTCTCTGCACTCACACACACAGCGTGGCTCTCTGCACTCACACACACAGCATGGCTCTCTGCACTCACACACACAGCATGGCTCTCTGTCTGTCTGCACTCACACACACAGCGTGGCTCTCTGTCTGTCTGCACTCACACACACAGCGTGGCTCTCTGCACTCACACACACAGCGTGGCTCTCTGTCTGTCTGCACTCACACACACAGCGTGGCTCTCTGCACTCACACACACAGCGTGGCTCTCTGCACTCACACACACAGCATGGCTCTCTGTCTGTCTGCACTCACACACACAGCATGGCTCTCTGTCTGTCTGCACTCACACACACAGCGTGTCTGTCTGTCTGCACTCACACACACAGCGTGGCTCTCTATCTGTCTGCACTCACACACACAGTATGGCTCTCTGTCTGTCTGCACTCACACACACAGCGTGTCTGTCTGTCTGCATTCACACACACAACATATCTGTCTGTCTGCACTCACACACACAGCGTGTCTGTTTGTCTGCATTCACACACACAGCATATCTGTCTGTCTGCACACGCACACACAGCATGTCTGACTGTCTGCACTCACACACACAGCATGGCTCTCTGTCTGTCTGCACTCACACTGATACGTCCTTACTACACAGTATAAATGCACACGCGGCCCATGCTTGAGAGAAGGTCAGTCTGTGAGCTGTCCTTTATTCCTCAGCACTCAAGTGATGAAGGTGGTGGAGCTTCCCCTTTTATACCTGAAGGTCCAGGTTAGGAGTGTCTCCCACCTAGTGGTCAGTGTTCTCACGGTGTACAACTTAGGTCAGATTATACATGGGTTACAATGCTGGTTGAATACATGACATCACCTCCCCCCCACAAAGTCTTATTGGGATCACAGGTTGAGTCTCTCTGGTGGTTTACGCTCCCTTGTAGAGCGCCTGAGTTGGGGCTCCGGTTGTTGGGCACTGGCCTGAGTGTCTGCTGTTTGCGGTGCCTCAGGCCTGTCCGGACTGCCCACAGTGACTGGGCTCTCCTCCCTTTGGTTCCGGTGTTCGGTCACCTGTGGTGGAGTGAACTCTATATCGTGTTCTTCCTCTGCTTCTTCTATGGAGTTGCTGAACCTCCTTTTTGTTTGATCCACATGTTTGTGGCAGATTTGTCCATTGGTAAGTTTAACGACCAGAATCCTATTTCCCTCTTTGGCAATCACAGTGCCTGCGAGCCATTTGGGCCCTGCAGCGTAGTTGAGGACAAAAACAGGATCATTTCCATCACTACATCGCGCCCTCGCATTCCTGTCATGGCAGTGATATTGTGACTGGCGCCTGCTCTCGACAATTTCTTTCATGGTGGGGTGTATAAGGGATAATCGGGTTTTGAGCGTCCTTTTCATTAGTAGCTCTGCGGGTGGAACCTCTGTGAGCGAGTGTGGTCAGGATCTATTGGCCAACAGGAGGCGTGATCAGCGGGTTTGTAGGGAACCCCCTTGGAATCTGAGCATCCCCTGTTTGATTATCTGCACTGCTCGTTCTACCTGGCCGTTTGAGGCCGGCTTGAATGGTGCCGTTCTAACATGGTTAATTCCATTACCTGCCATGAAGTCCTGGAATTCAGTGCTTGTGAAGCACAGGCCATTGTCGCTGACCAAGATATCCGGTAGACCGTGGACGGCGAACATTGCCCGTAGACTTCTACCGTGGCAGAGGATGTGCTTGAATTTAAAATGTCACACTCGATCCATTTGGAGTAGGCGTCTACTACAACCAAAAACATTTTCCCCATGAAAGGACCTGCGTAGTCCACATGGATGCGTGACCAAGGCTTGGCGGGCCATGGCCAGTGGCTAAGTGGGGCTTCCCTGGGCGCATGGCCCAGCTGGGCACACGTGTTGCACCTGCGAACACAAAGTTCCAGTTCTGCGTCTATCCCTGGCCACCAAACGTGTGACCTGGCAATTGCCTTCATCGTGACAATGCCCGGGTGCCCATTGTGGAGTTCTCTAATGAACACCTCTCTGCCCATCTGGGGCATGACTACGCGGTTTCCCCACAGTAGGCAATCAGCCTGAATCGAGAGTTCATCCTTGCGCCTGTGAAATGGTTTAAATTTCACAGGGCATGCCCTGTACGTGGCTGCCCAGTCCCCATTCAGGACACATTTCTTGACTAGAGACAATAGCGGGTCTTTATTTGTCCAGACTTTAATCTGACGGGCTGTCACGGGTGAGCCTTCGCTTCCGAAAGCTTCAACAGCCATGACCATCTCAGCAGCATGCTCGGTAGCCCCCTCAGTGATGGCTAGTGGGAGCCTGCTGAGTGCATCAGCGCAGTTTTCGGTGCCCGGTCTGTGCCGAATTGTGTAGTCATAGACAGCTAACGTGAGTGCCCACTTCTGTATGCGGGCCGATGCGTTTGCATTTATGGCCTTGTTGTCGCCAAAAGGGACGTTAGGGGTTTGTGATCTGTCTCCAGCTCAAATTTCCTGCCAAACAGGTACTGGTGCATTTTCTTTACCGCATATACACATGCGATCGCCTCCTTTTCTACCATCCCGTAGCCCCTTTCTGCCTGGGACAGACTCCTGGAGGCATAAGCTACCGGCTGTAACTGACCCTTGGCATTGACATGCTGCAACACACACCCAACACCATAGGACGACGCATCGCACGTTAACACAAGTTTCTTACATGGGTCATATAGCGTTAACAGATTGTTGGAACATAACAAATTGCGTGCTCTATTAAAAGCCCTTTCCTGGCTGTCCCCCCAGACCCATTCGCGACCTTTGCGTCGGAGCACGTGTAGCGGCTCTAGCAGCATGCTCAATTTGGGAAGAAAGTTACCAAAATAGTTCAGAAGCCCCAGGAACGAACGCAGCTCCGTCGTATTACGGGGTCTGGGTGCTCTCTGGATCGCTTCCGTCTTGGATGTAGTAGGGCTGATCCCGTCTGCTGCTACCCTCATCCTCAGGAATTCTACCTCTGGAGCTAGGAAGACGCACTTCGCCTTTTTCATTCGCAGACCTACCCAGTCCAGTCTGCGTCGCACCTCCTCCAGGTTGTGGAGGTGTTCTTCAGTATCGTAACCCGTAATGAGGATGTCGTCCTGAAAAATCACCGTCCCTGGAATCGACTTGAGGAGGCTTTCCATATTTCGTTGGAAGATCGCGGCGGCCGAGCGAAATCCGAACGGACATCTGTTGTATTCAAACAACCTCTTGTGTATCGTGATGGTGGTCAGCTTCTTCGACTCACTCGCCAGCTCCTGGGTCATGTAAGCTGAGGTCAGGTCCAATTTTGAAAAAAGTTTGCCACCGGATAGCGTCGCAAAGAGGTCCTCCGCTCTCGGTAGCGGGTACTGGTCTTCGAGTGACACCCGATTGATGGTGGCCTTGTAATCACCACATATCCTGACCGACCCATCCGCCTTGAGAACCGGCACAATCGGGCTCGCCCAGTCACTGAATTCGACTGGCGAGATGATGCCTTCCCTCAACAGGCGGTCCAATTCGCCTTCTATCTTTTCCCGCATCACGTGCGGCACCGCTCTGGCCTTGTGGTGTACTGGTCTGGCGTCCGGGTTTATGTGAATCACTATCTTGGCCCCCATGAAAGTGCCAATGCCGGGTTGAAATAATGAGTCAAATTTGTCCAGGAACTGTGAGCATGATACTCGCTCCACAGAGGAAATTGCATTGACATCGCCCCATTTCCAGTTCATGACAGCAAGCCAATTCCTCCCCAGTAGTGCGGGACCGTCCCCTGTTATTGTCCTTGAGTGCACCATTAACAGGTGTTGATGGCCCCATTACTGGCCGCACTGTCCCTTGCAGTGGCGTGAATCGCTGTTCAGCTTGCCATTGTCTCTGTCGAACTCCCCCTCTGGGTTCGACTACATGTTGGGGCATGCCTGACTGCCCTTGTCTGCCTGGAGAACTGTGTGCTGCTTTAACAATGTTGAATCTCTGTCCCAACCATTCCTTAACACAGTACCTCTCGTCTGTTCTGCTAGTGGCCATGCTCGCGTGTTTAAATCCCATCCTCGTCGCCATTGATACGTCCTTACTACACAGTATAAATGCACACGAGGCCCATGCTTGAGAGAAGGTCAGTCTGTGACCTGTCCTTTATTCCTTAGCACTCAAGTAAGGAAGGTGGGTGGAGCTTCCCCTTTTATACCTGAAGGTCCAGGTTAGGAGTGTCTCCCACCTAGTGATCAGTGTTCTCACGGTGTACAACTTAGGTCAGTTTATACATGGGTTACAATGCTGGTTGAATACATGACACACAAACACATTGTCTCTCTGTCTGCACTCACACACACAGCATAGCTCTCTATCTGCACTCACACACACAGCATAGCTCTCTATCTGCACTCACACACACAGCGTGTCTGTCTGTCTGCACTCACACACACAGCATGTCTGACTGCCTGCACTCACACACACAGCATGGCTCTCTGCACTCACACACACAGCGTGTCTGTCTGTCTGCACTCACACACACAGCATGGCTCTCTGTCTGTCTGCACTCACACACACAGCATGGCTCTCTGCACTCACACACACAGCATGGCTCTCTGCACTCACACACACAGCATGGCTCTCTGCACTCACACACACAGCGTGTCTGTCTGTCTGCACTCACACACACAGCATGTCTGTCTGTCTGCACTCACACACACAGCATGGCTCTCTGCACTCACACACACAGCGTTTCTGTCTGTCTGCACTCACACACACAGCATGTCTGTCTGTCTGCACTCACACACACAGCATGGCTCTCTGCACTCACACTCACAGCGTTTATGTCTGTCTGCACTCACACACACAGCGTGTCTGTCTTGTCTGCACTCACACACACAGCATGTCTGTCTGTCTGCACACACACAGCATGTCTGTCTGTCTGCACTCACACACACAGCATGGCTCTCTATCTGCACTCGCACACACAGCATGGCTCTCTATCTGCACTCACACACACAGCATGGCTCTCTATCTGCACTCACACACACAGCATGGCTCTCTATCTGCACTCACACACACAACATGGCTCTCTATCTGCACTCACACACACAGCATGGCTCTCTGTCTGTCTGCACTCACACACACAGCGTGGCTCTCTGTCTGCACTCACACACACAGCGTGGCTCTCTGTCTGCACTCACACACACAGCATGGCTCTCTGCACTCGCACACACAGCATGTCTGACTGTCTGCACTCGCACACACAGCATGTCTGACTGTCTGCACTCGCACACACAGCATGTCTGTCTGTCTGCACTCACACACACAGCATGGCTCTCTGCACTCACACTCACAGCGTTTCTGTCTGTCTGCACTCACACACACAGCGTGTCTGTCTTGTCTGCACTCACACACACAGCATGTCTGTCTGTCTGCACTCACACACACAGCATGGCTCTCTGCACTCACACTCACAGCGTTTCTGTCTGTCTGCACTCACACACACAGCATGGCTCTCTATCTGCACACACACAGCATGGCTCTCTGCACTCACACTCACAGCGTTTCTGTCTGTCTGCACTCACACACACAGCGTGTCTGTCTTGTCTGCACTCACACACACAGCATGGCTCTCTATCTGCACTCACACACACAGCATGGCTCTCTGTCTGTCTGCACTCACACACACAGCGTGGCTCTCTATCTGCACTCACACACACAGCATGTCTGTCTGTCTGCACTCACACACACAACATGGCTCTCTATCTGCACTCACACACACAACATGGCTCTCTATCTGCACTCACACACACAGCATGGCTCTCTGTCTCTCTGCACTCACACACACAGCATGGCTCTCTATCTGCACTCACACACACAGCGTGTCTGTCTGTCTGCACTCACACACACAGCATGGCTCTCTGCACTCACACACACAGCATGGCTCTCTGTCTGTCTGCACTCACTCACACAGCATGGCTCTCTATCTGCACTCACACACACAGCGTGTCTGTCTGTCTGCACTCACACACACAGCATGGCTCTCTGCACTCACACACAGCATGGCTCTCTGTCTGTCTGCACTCACACACACAGCATGGCTCTCTGTCTGTCTGCACTCACACACACAGCATGGCTCTCTGTCTGCACTCACACACACAGCGTGTCTGTCTGTCTGCACTCACACACACAGCGTGTCTGTCTGTCTGCAGGGAGGAGATGTCGGCTGGTATGTGTGGAGCTGTAACCCACAACTCTCTGGTGTGTCGCCCGTGAACTCGACCAAAACTCGGCAGCCCGTGTCCTAACTCGCACCAAGTCCCGCTTACCTATCACCCCCTGTGCTCGCCAACCTACATTGGCTCCCGGTTAAGCAACGCCTCAATTTCAAAATTCTCATCCTTGTTTACAAATCCCTCCGTGGCTCTCGCCCTTCCCTAGCTCTGTAATTTCCTTTAGCCCCGCAACCCCCCGAGATGTCTACGTTCCTCCACTTCTGACCTCTTGTGAATCCTTGATTATAATCGCTCTACCATTGGTGGCCATGCCTTCATTGCCCAGGACCTAAGCTGTGGAATTCCCTCCCTAAACCTCTCTAGCTCTCTCTGCCATCCTGTAAGATGCTCCTTCATATCTACCTCTTTGACCAAGCTTGTGGTCACCTGACTTAATATTGCCCCATGTGGCTTGGTGTCAAATTCTGATTGATTACACACCTGTGTCTGTTTCACTACATTAAAGGTGCTATATCAATGCAAATTGTTGTTGGTTGAGAGGGAGGTGAAGAGGCAGAGAAGTTTAGGAAGGGAATTCCAGATTTGGAGGATCTAGGGGAGTGAAGGCACGGCCACCAATGGTGGGGCAAGGGGTGGGATGCATGAGGGTTCAGGAGGAGGTTACAAAGCTAGTGAGGGGGGAGACCTTGGAGGGATTTAAACATGTCATAGCTTCAGAGAACACACATCACACAGTCTGTAAGCTGGCTGCAGATTCCGGAAAAGTCCCCTGCTGGTCAGGTGACCTGCTCTTTATTAAACAGCACTAGTTGTAGTAACACAGGCGTCCACAGTGTGGAGCTACAGACATTACACTTCTCCCTCTTTAATGAAGAAGTTATTATAACAAACAATCATACATAACTTGCATGGTTATACACAACAAAGGACTTATTTTGCCAAATTTACAAATCAAGCTTAACCATTTGTTTTCTGTTTCGAAGAGGATACCTTCGCTCTCGAACAGAACCTTCCAAACATGGTGTCGAATTTAAACTCATTCGAGGCTGATCCTGAGGAAAGTTTCCCTCCAAGGGATGCCCTTGATTTTCATTTGAACTCTCTCTAACTTCAGACTGTTTGTTTTCCCGACTCGGACTCAGATTTAAATTCTGACTTTCTCTTGGATTTGTTTCCAGTACATTGGATGTAGGATTTGCTACTGGGGTTTCAAAACTATCTGATGAGTCAGAAATAATTGAATCATTCCCACCTTCAACTCCTTTCATGTCTGTAGGTAAAATATGATCAATGTGAACAAACCTAACCTGTCCATTATCAAACATCCTGACCAAATATGTGCGAGGACCACATATCTTCACCACTCTTCCTGGTAACTACTTTACCCATTTATGGTGATGGTTCTTCACTCTCACCTTCTGATTTAATTTCACACTTCTCTCTTTTACTCTACCTCTATCATGATTCTCTTCCTGTCTTAATTGTGTCTCTTCTATGGACTGTGCCAAGTTTGGTTTTAACAACGAGAGTCTGGTTCATGGCTGTCATTTGAGAAACAACTCTGCTGGTGTTCTACCAGTAGTTGTGTGAGGAGTATTATGATACGTTATTAGAAAATTAGCCAATTTGTGGTCCAATGACAACTGTCGTTTCTTTGGATCCAACATTTGTTTGATTAGAGCACATTTTACAATTTGTACAGTGCGCTCTGTTGCACCTTTCGAAGCAGGGTGGTACGGTGGAACCTTTGTATGTTTTACACCATTTTTGCTCGTGGACTATGCAAATTCTTCTGAACAAAATTGTGGTCCATTATCCGAAACAATTTCTTCTGGGAGGCCAAGTGAAGAAAATAATTTTCGCAAAATGTCTAATGTTTTACTTGTTGTTATTGTCCACATTGGAAACACCTCGACCCATTTCGAATGGCTATCAATCACAATGAACAGTTGTTGTCCTTCTAACTCAGCAAAATCAATATGTAACCTTTGTCACACCCTGGGAGGCCATTTCCATAGCTATAATGGTACTGATGGTGGTTGGTTGCTTACCGATTGACATGTCGTGCACTGACTCATGATGTACTCTATATCTTTATCAAGACCTGGCCACCATAAGTAACTGCGTGCAAAACTCTTGGTCAAGCACGTTCCCAGGTGCTGGTCGTGGAGGCCTCCTAATAATTTGGACCTGAATTTATTTGGTATATCTTGCACCCCACATGATACAATCGTTATCGACTGATAATTCATTCCTACGAATGAAGAATGGATGAATATCTTTGTCTGTTACCTGGTTTGGCCATCCATTTGCAATATAATCATACACCTTTGACATAACTGGGTCGCGTTTGGTTGCCCTCCCAATCTCTTCAGCTGTGACTGGCAATTCATCAATGTATGGAAAATAGAATACCTCTTCCCTATCGGCTGTAACTTGTGATGGGGAAGGCAATCTCGACATAGCATCAGCATTACTGTGATCAGCTGATCGCCTGTATTCAATATCATATGTATATGCTGACAAAATCAAAGCCCATCTCTACATTCGGGCTGCAGCTAATGTTGGAACTGGGGACTTTGGATGGAGGATTGCTGTCAGGGGCTTATGGTCCGTAATGAAAGTAAACTTACGACCATACAAGAATTTGTGGAACTTCTTTACCCCAAAAATTAATGCCAAAGCTTCCCTTTCGATTTGCGCATAATTAAACCCACTGGCACTGAGCGTGCGTGAAGCAAAAGCAATTGGTCTCTCCTCCCCACTACGTAATACATGAGAGATTACTGCCCCAACTCCATACGGAGAGGCATCACATGCTAGCTTAATCTCCTTAGATATGTCATAGTGAACTAACATGGTGCTCTCTACCAATTTTCATTTACACTCCTTGAATGCTGTATTGCATTCTTTTGACCACTTCCAATGGACCTGTTTTTTCAATCGATCATTAAGTGGATGTAATACTGTAGCCAAATTTGGTAGGAACGTCCCATGATTATTCAAAAGACCCAAATATGATCGAAGTCCAGTGATGTTCTTGGGAGTGAGTGCATTTCTGATTGCAACCAGCTTTCCCTTGGTTGGATGTAAACCATCTTTGTCTACTCTGTACCCTAACTACGAGTTTTGAAATGACTCATACTTACGAGCAGACACTTGTACTCTGTGCTTCTCTAGCCATTTGAGGACTTCATTCAATATGTTATTATGAATTTGCCTATTTGGTGTTGAAATTAGTATGTCATCTAAATAACATACTACCCCTTCAATATCTTGCAAAATCTGGTTCATTATCCCTTGGAATATGGCAGGGGCGGAAGACACTCCAAATGGTAGCCTATTAAATTGATCTAGGCGTAGATGGGTATTTATAGTCAAGCATAACTTGAACTCCTCATCTAGTTCAAGCTATAAGTTCAACTTTGAGAAAATCTGACCCCCTGTCAGTGTTGTGAACAAATCTTCTATATTTCGCAATGTATTGGGGACATTAACCTCTAGAACTTGTTTTACGGTTACTTTATAATCCCCACACAATCCTACTTTATCATCGGACTTAGGTACAAAACAATGGGTGTAGCCCAATTACATCAATCTATCTTAGAAATAATGTTCTCAGTCTCTAGACTTTTGAGTTCTTGCTCAACTTTCTCCTTGAGTGCATATGGTACGGAACATGGCTTGCAGTAAACCGATCTAGCGTCCTTCTGTACCCTGACACTTGCCTTGAAGCCTTGGATTGGACTGCCCGGTTTGCAGAACACCTTCGGATAATTCTTGATGACATCATCCTTTGACGCAAATTTCGTTTCAACACACAAAGTCTCACTCCAATCCAGCTTCAGTGACCCCAACTAATTTCTTCCTAGTAAGGCAGGCTTGTCTCCTGCCACTACTATTAGAAGCAAGCTCTGAAATTGATTCTTGTATTTTACCGGTACGGTAATACGACCTACCACCGGAATGTTCTCTCCCGAGTAGCCTCGCAGATCTATCTTGGCTTTCTCCAATGTGAAATCCCGCAATTTGTCGAGGTATAGCGACTCCCGTACTACACTCACGGATGCACCAGTGTCAATTTCCATAGGTATCTTGAATCCTGCAACATCTATGTGGATTATGATACTTTTCGAATCGCCGCCCGTTAACTTCGTGCTCCTGATGACTTTTAACTCTATCATCTCCTCATCCTGCTGTTCTTCCATGCTATGTAGTCTCTGGGGATTTCTACTCATAACTTTGAAAGCTGGTTTACCCTTCAGTCGGCATGCCTTCGCAAGATACCCAGTTTGCCTGCAGAAGAAACACTCTACCTTCACATATGGACAACTTTGAGCAATGTGTTGTCCCAGGCACCGATAGCAGGACATCAATGCTCTGTTCCCATTTCCAGTTTCTGAGACTTTGGGGCCCCACCACCTTTTACTTCGAACCTGCAGGCGATTCACCTCGGTTGTCTAATGACTGAAATTAGCATGAAATTCTTGGGAATATTGGTCGGCTATGCTCATCAACCTAGCTATCTGACAAGCTAAATCAAACATCAAGTTAGGCATCCTCAATAACTTTCTTCGGATCACCCCACAAACAAAGCGGTCACGCAATGCTCAGTTCTGAAAGTTTCCAAAATTACAGTGAATAGATAGCTTTTTTAATGCTACAATGTACTCACTGATATTTTCTTCGGCCTTCTGATTTCGTATTCCGAAATGATAACTTTCAGCCATTTCCAACGGAACGGGACTGCATTGTTGTTCTCACTTCCAGCGTTGTATCGTTTGGCTTGTCAGGCACAAGAAAATTTATCAACGTTTCATACAACTCGGGCCTGGCCTCAGTTAAGAATATAGCTCTTTTCCGTTCCCATACCGCCCGGTTATTATCTTCATTACCAAGAATTTTGATATTATTTGCAGTGAAAAACATTTCTAGCTGATCCACACTCACTTTGAAACTTTCACGGTCGCGTTGAAATTCCCCCAAATGCCCGAAAACTCCCATGGGGTAGCCATTTTGACTCTGGCAGTTTAACCAAGTGTGCTCGTAATTTACCTCGGATTTGTAGCTGTTTCCAAAAACAGAGAAGCTCTCAAAGTCTCTCTGTCGGCTGGCTGAATCCTTCACCAACAAAAATTTCAGCTTTGTATTGGATCCCATTCTCGTCGCCAAATGTCCTATCTTCAGAGAACACACATCACACAGCCTGTAAGATGGAAACTTCCCCTGCGGGTCAGATGACCTGCTCTTTATTAAACAGCACTAGCTGCAGCAACACAAGCATCCCCCGTGTGGAGCTACAGACATTACAAAACACAACGATGACAATTGTAACCGAGGCACGGTGGGGGGGGCGGGTGTAATGTATGCACCTGTGAGCATGCTGACAGGTAGGTTGAGTTGGGAGTGGCTTAACCAGTCACGTGATGTTCACAAGACTCAATAAAACCCCAGCCAGTTGGGTTCGGGGTTTCCACGATGAGGCAAGTGGTTGTGAGCTTGGTGGATGAACCGGTAATGTGTCGTGTGATTGTTAAACCTTTTGCGAATAAACTAACCAGTTCTTAATAGCCATATGTTGCTATGAATTCTTAAGCAAAGAACCCATGAAGCAAATACATTACAGGAAGGGACCTAAAGTTCATATCGTCGTGGCTGACTATGCTGAGAGTCTTGTGCTCTGCTGCTCCCACCCCGCTTTGCTCAGAACACCTCCACGTCACGGATTCCCTTTCATTTTGAAATAATTGGATCCTGTTCACCCAGCCTTCGAGCTTCCATCTCCTCCCGCTCTTCATAACCCAGCGATCCAGTGTACTGATTGCAAGATCGGAAGTAAAAGAACCTAGGGGACCCTGGAAAGACTCAGCAGGTCTCTGGGAACCGCGGAGAAATGCCCACGGTTAGGTGCGGGTGTAACAAGTTAGCCTCAAGTTCTTCTCCGACATTGGTCTGACCGGCTGTGCCGATGGAATGGCCCCTTTGCCATGGATCCCGAGCCACCCATTCCCAGTCTCCCCATAGCTGCCTCAACATGCCCTTCCGCAGACAGAGAATGCCAAGAGGGCCAGTGCATCTCTCCTTGCTGCTCGCCCTCCAGTCCCAGAGTAGGGTACAGACCCACACAGCCTTCTGACTTTTGAATTCATTCTCAGGATGTGGACGTAGCTGGCAAGGCCGGCATTTATTGCCCATCTCCAGTCGACCTAAGAAGGTGTTGGGCCGCCATCTTGAACCGCTGCAGCGGTTTGATGTGACTGAGCTTCCTGCTGGGCCCATTCACAGGGCAGTTGGTGTGGGCTGGACTCACGTATAGACCTGACCGGGTGAGGGTGGTTTCCTTGCTGAGAAAGAACATTAGTGAACCAGTTTGTTTACCGCGACATCCCGACAGCTTCATGGTCGCTCGTTGTCTTTGTTACTAGTCCAGTAACACAAGATAAATATAAGTGTGACTTAGTGGGTAGCACACTCGCCTCTCAGTCAGAAGGTTGTGGGTTCAAGTCCCACTCCAGGGGCTTGCGCACAAAAATCTAGTGTGACACTCCAGTGCAGTACTGAGGGAGCGCTGCACTGTCAGAGGGGCAGTACTGAGGGAGCGCTGCACTGTTGGAGGGGCAGTACTGAGGGAGCGCTGCACTGTCGGAGGGGCAGTACTGAGGGAGCGCTGCACTGTTGGAGGGGCAGTACTGAGGGAGCGCTGCACTGTCGGAGGGGCAGTACTGATGGAGCGCCGCACTGTCGGAGGGGCAGTACTGAGGGAGCGCTGCACTGTCGGAGGGGCAGTACTGAGGATCTACCGCACTGTCGGAGGGGCAGTACTGAGGGAGCGCCGCACTATCGGAGGGGCAGTACTGAGGGAGCGCTGCACTGTCGGAGGGGCAGTACTGAGTGAATACTGCACTGTCGGAGGGGCAGTACTGAGGGAGCGCCGCACTATCGGAGGGGCAGGACTGAGGGAGCGCCGCACTGTCGGAGGGGCAGTACTGAGGGAATACTGCACTGTCGGAGGGGCAGGACTGAGGGAGCGCTGCACTGTCGGAGGGGCAGTACTGAGGGAGCGCCGCACTATCGGAGGGGCAGGACTGAGGGAGCGCCGCACTGTCGGAGGGGCAGTACTGAGGGAGCGCTGCACTGTCGGAGGGGCAGTACTGAGGGAGCGCTGCACTGTCTGAGGGAGCGTTGCACTGTTGGAGGGGCAGCACTGAAGGAGTGTTGCACTGTCGGAGGGACAGTACTGAGGGAGTGCCGCACTGTCAGAGGTGACGTCGTTCGGATGAGACGTTAAACCGAAGCACCATCTGCTCTCTCAGGTGGACGTAAAAGATCCACGGCACTATTTTGAAGAAGAGCAGGGGAGTTACCCCCAGTGTCCTGGGGCCAATATTTATCCCCCAATCAACATAACAAAAACACATGATCTGGTCATTATCACATTGCTGTGTGTGGGAGCTTGCTGTGTGAAAGTAGCCTGCCGCGTTTCCCACATTACAACAGTGACTACACTCCAAGTACTTCATTGGCTGTAAAACGCTTCGAGACGTCCGGTGGTCGTGAAAGGCACTACATAAATCCAAGTCTTTCTTTCTTTATAAGATAGTGCCACCAATAAATCCAAGAGGATATTCAGGAGAAACCCAGAGAGTGGTGAGAATGTGGAACTCGCTACCACAGGGAGTAGTTGAGGGGAAAGTGGATAAGCACATGAGGGAGAAAGGAATTGAAGGATGTGTTGATGCGGTGAGCTGAAGAGGGGTAGGAGGAGACCTGTGTATAACCAGTGTACGCCCGTACTCAGAGGCAAGAGTGAGCCACCGTTTAGTTGTGTATCCACAGCATAACTGAAACTGCCTATTTCCACCTCCGTAACATCACCCGTCTCCACCCTGCCTCAGCTCATCTGCTGCTGAAACCCTCATCCCTGCCTTTGTTACCTCCAGACTTGACTATTCCGACTCACTCTTGGCTGGCCACCCACATTCTACCCGATGTAAACTGGAGGTGATCCAAAACTCGGCAGCCCCTGTCCTAACTCGCACCAAGTCCCACTCACCCATCACCCCCTGTGTTCACCAACCTTCATTGGCTCCCGGTTAAGCAACGCCTCGATTTCAAGATTCTCATCCTTGTTTTCAAAACCCTCCATGGCCCTCGCCCCTCCCTATCTCTGTAATCTCCAGCCCCACAACCCCCCGAGATGTCTGCACTCCACTAATTCTGCCCTCCTGAGCATCCCTGATTATAATCGCTCCACCATCGGTGGCCATGCCTTCGGCTGCCTGGGCCCCAAGCTCTGGAACTCCCTCCCTAAACCTCTCCACCTCTCTACCTCTCTTTCCTCCTTTGAGACGCTCCTTAAAACCGACCTTCGTCACCTGCGCTGATTTCTCCTCATGCAACTCGCTGTCAAATTTTTATCTTGTAACACTCCTGTGAGGCACCTTGGGAGGTTTGAGTACGTTGGAGGCGCTATACAAATACAAGTTGTTGATTCCCTCTGTATCCATAAGGTGCTGACGTTCCACTCATTACCTCTCTGTACACTTCCTTCTCACTTTCCCCTGGCTCCATCACCTTGCATACTGATGACCCTTTGATTCTATTTGTTGACTCACTTCAAATGCCCTTCAGCCTGCAGTCGTGTCACTCTGTGTTTACTGGCACTGCAAATCACTTTAACAATCGTTTGTGATTCACCTCCATGATTTCTGCATCCTGTTTAGAACATGTACAGCCGCAGCTTATGGGAACACAGGAACAGGAGGAGGCCCAGTCAGCCCCTCGAGCGTGTTACACAGGAACAGGAGGAGGCCCATTCAGCCCCTTGAGCCTGTCCCACAGGAACAGGAGGAGGCCCATTCAGCCCCTCGAGCCTGTTACACAGGAACAGGAGGAGGCCCATTCAGCCCCTCGAGCCTGTTACACAGGAACAGGAGGAGACCCATTCAGCCCCTCGAGCCTGTTACACCATTCAATTAAATCATGGTTGATCTGTATCTTAGTCTCATGTGCCCACCTTGGTTCCGTAATGCTTAATACCCTTACCTAACAAAAATCTACCATTCTCAGTTCTGACATTGTCAACTGACCCCCAGACTCGACAGCTTTTTGTGGAGAGAGTCCCAGATTCCCACCACCTTTGTGTGAAGAAGTGCTTCCTGACATCACCCCTGAACGGCCCAGCTCTAATTTTAAGGTTCTGCCCCTTGTTCTGGACTCCCCCACAGATCCACCCGATCAACTCCATTAATTATCTTCAACACCTCGATTAGATCATCCCTTAATCGTCTAAGCTCGAGGGAATACAAGCCCAGTCTGTGCAACTCGCCCTCATAATTTCGCCCTTTCAGCCTCGGTATCATGAGAGCTGTGGTGATCAGCAGCAAAATCAGGTAGCACTTTTTCACAGGACGATACGAATTGTGAGACAAAAAATGAGCCAGGTTTATCTCCTTGGCCTCCTGCCATCCCATAGTTGCATTGTACAACGATAGCAGAGTTGCTGACTATTGATAGAAATGTCAGGAAGCATTTCTTCACACAAAGGTGATGGGAGTCTGGAATCTGAGCCCAGGCCAATATATCTCACCTGAGGTGCGGGGCCCAGACTGAATACAAAGGTTGATTGCTATGATTCATCAGCAACTCCGCTATCGTTGTCCAATGCAACTGTGGGATGACAGAAGACCAAGGAGATAAACCTGGCTCATTTTTTGTCTCACAATTCGTATCGTCCTGTGAAAAAGTGCTACCTGATTTTGCTGCTGATCGCCCCAGCTCTCATTGGAAGATTGTGCCCCTTGAACTTGGTTGCCCCACCACAGAAAGTAGCTTCCCTGGACCTCCCCATCCAATCCATTTAATAGAATCGGGACTTGCCCCACAGTGCACCCTCTGTGAATAGGCCCTTTCCCCACAGTGCACCCTCTGTGAATGGGCCCTTTCCCCACAGTGCACCCTCTGTGAATGGGCCCTAACCCCACAGTGCACCCTCTGTGAATGGGCCCTTTCCCCACAGTGCACCCTCTGTGAATGGGCCCTTTCCCCACAGTGCACCCTCTGTGAATGGGCCCTTCCCCCACAGTGCACCCTCTGTGAATGGGCCCTTTCCCCACAGTGCACCCTCTGTGAATGGGCCCTAACCCCACAGTGCACCCTCTGTGAATGGGCCCTTGCCCCACAGTACACCCTCTGTGAATAGGCCCTAACCCCACAGTGCACCCTCTGTGAATGGGCCCTTCCCCCACAGTGCACCCTCTGTGAATGGGCCTTTCCCCCACAATGCACCCTCTGTGAATGGGCCCTTCCCCCACAGTGCACCCTCTGTGAATGGGCCCTTCCCCCACAGTGCACCCTCTGTGAATGGGCCTTTCCCCCACAGTGCACCCTCTGTGAATGGGCCCTTCCCCCACAGTGCACCCTCTGTGAATGGGCCTTTCCCCCACAGTGCACCCTCTGTGAATGGGCCCTTTCCCCACAGTGCACCCTCTGTGAATGGGCCCTTTCCCCACAGTGCACCCTCTGTGAATGGGCCCTTTCCCCACAGCCTGCCCTCTGTGAATGGGCCCTTCCCCCACAGTGCACCCTCTGTGAATGGGCCCTTTCCCCACAGTGCACCCTCTGTGAATGGGCCCTTTCCCCACAGCCTGCCCTCTGTGAATGGGCCCTTCCCCCACATTGCACCCTCTGTGAATGGGCCCTTTCCCCACAGTGCACCCTCTGTGAATGGGCTCTTTCCCCACAGCCTGCCCTCTGTGAATGGGCCCTTCCCCCACAGTGCACCCTCTGTGAATGGGCCCTTTCCCCACAGTGCACCCTCTGTGAATGGGCCCTTTCCCCACAGCCTGCCCTCTGTGAATGGGCCCTTCCCCCACAGTGCACCCTCTGTGAATGGACCCTTTCCCCACAGTGCACCCTCTGTGAATGGACCCTTTCCCCACAGCCTGCCCTCTGTGAATGGGCCCTTTCCCCACAGTGCACCTTCTGTGAATGGACCATTTCCCCACAGTACACCCTCTGTGAATGGGCCCTTTCCCCACAGTGTACCCTCTGTGAATGGGCCCTTTCCCCACAGCCTGCCCTCTGTGAATGGGCCCTTTCCCCACAGTGTACCCTCTGTGAATGGGCCCTAACCCCACAGCCTGCCCTCTGTGAATGGGCCCAATCCCCACAGCCTGCCCTCTGTGAATGGGCCCTTTCCCCACAGCCTGCCCTCTCAGTAATTGAGCTATTTGCATTGCTAACCATTTCTGCACAGGGCCGGCTTACCCTGTCATCTCCTAGCAGCATTTCAGTTGCTTGGGTTACTTCTGACCTTCGCCTCTTGTTCCTTGCAGTTTACCCCTGCGATCCGCCCCTTCCTACAAACCATCTCAATCGGCCTGGTCTCGTTTGGGGAAAACTACAGAAAACATGAAACCAGCCTGGGTAAGAAGCGCGTGTTGGCTCGCAAGTCTGTTCTCACGTGTATGTGGTTGTGCACTTAGTTTGCACATGTGTGCTTGTGCACGTGTGTGTGTGTGTGTCACCCATGTCTTCAGTGTTGCATGTGTGTGT
The DNA here is from genome assembly GCF_044704955.1 of Pristiophorus japonicus. Lineage (NCBI taxonomy): Eukaryota > Metazoa > Chordata > Chondrichthyes > Pristiophoridae > Pristiophorus > Pristiophorus japonicus. The sequence continues at coordinate 4,028,660 of NC_092010.1, forward strand.
GTGTGTGTGTCACCCATGTCTTCAGTGTTGCATGTGTGTGTGTGTTTGCATGTGTGTGTGTGTTGCATGTGTGTGTGTGTTGCATGTGTGGCTGCACACGTGTGTGTTTGCTGTGTGTGCTGCCTCCATTGTGTGTGTGTGTGTGTTTGCTGTGTGTGTATGTGTCCGTGTGTGTGTGTGTCTGTGTCTATCTATGTGTGTGTCTATCTATCTGTGTGTTTGTGTGTGTGTGTCTGTGTCTATCTGCGTGTCTGTGTCATAGAAACATAAAACATAGAAAATAGGTGCAGGAGTAGGCCATTCGGCCCTTCGAGCCTGTACCACCAGTCAATATGATCATGGCTGATCACGCAACTTCAGTACCCCATTCCTGCTTTTTCTCCATACCCCTTGATCCCTCTAGCCGTAAGGGCCACATCTAACTCCCTTTTGAATATATATGTCTTTCTGTGTGTGTGTGTCTATCGATGTGTATGTGTGTGTCTATCTGTGTGTATGTGTGTGTCTATCTGTATGTGTGTGTGTGTGTCTATCTGTATGTGTGTGTGTGTGTTTGCTGTGTGCTGTCTCCTTTGTGTGTCTGTGTGTGTGTCTGTCTGTGTGTGTGCGTGCCTGTGTGTGTGTCTCTATCTGTGTGTGTGTGTCTGTCTGTGTGTGTGTCTGTCTGTCTGTGTGTGTGTGTGTCTATCTGTGTCTGTCTGTGTGTGTGTCTCTATCTGTGTGTGTGTGTCTGTCTGTGTGTGTGTGTGTGTGTCTATCTGTGTGTGTGTGTGTGTCTCTATCTGTGTGTGTGTGTCTGTCTGTCTGTGTGTGTGTGTGTCTCTATCTGTGTGTGTGTGTCTGTCTGTGTGTGTGTGTGTGTGTCTATCTGTGCGTCATCGCCCCAACCCTCTTCTCGATCTTTCTCGCCACCATGCTCCACCTCACAGTCAACAAGCTCTCCGCTGGAGTGGAACTAAACTATAGAACCAGTGGGAACCTGTTCAACCTGCACCATCTCCAGGCCAGATCCAAAACCACCCCAACCTCTGTCGTCGAGCTACAGTACGCGGATGACGCCTGCATCTGTGCACATACAGAGGCTGCACTCCAGGACATAGTCGACATATTTACTGAGGCGTACGAATGCATGGTCCTTACACTAAACATCCGCAAGACAAAGGTCCTCCACCAGCCTGTCCTCACCGCACAGCACTGCCCCCCAGTCATCAAAATCCACGGCGCGGCTCTGGACACCGTGGACAACTTCCCATATCTCGGGAGCCTCCTATCAACAAGAGCAGGCATCGACGATGAGATTCAACATCGCCTTCAGTGCGCCAGTGCAGCCTTCGGCCTCCTGAGGAAAAGAGTGTTTGAAGACCAGGCCCTCAAAACTGCCACCAAGCTCATGGTCTACAGGGCTGTAGTAATACCCGCCCTCCTGTATGGCTCAGAGACATGGACCATGGACAGTAGCTGATACGTCCTTACTACACAGTATAAATGCACACGAGGCCCATGCTTGAGAGAAGGTCAGTCTGTGACCTGTCCTTTATTCCTTAACACTCAAGTCATAAAGGTGGGTGGAGCTTCCCCTTTTATACCTGAAGGTCCAGGTTAGGAGTGTCTCCCACCTAGTGGTCATTGTTCTCACGGTGTACAACTTAGGTCAGATTATACATGGGTTACAATGCTGGTTGAATACATGACATCACCTCCCCGCCAAAGTCTTATTGGGATCACAGGTTGAGTCTCTGGTGGTTTACGCTCCCTTGTAGAGCACCTGAGTTGGGGCTCCGGTTGTTTGGCGCTGGCCTGAGTGTCTGCTGTTTGCAGTGCCTCAGGCCTGTCCGGACTGCCCACAGTGACTGGGCTCTCCTCCCTTTGGTTCCGGTGTTCGGTCACCTGTGGTGGAGTGAACTCTACATCGCGTTCTTCCTCTGCTCCTTCTATGGGGTTGCTGAACCTCCTTTTTGTTTGATCCACGTGTTTGCGGCAGATTTGTCCATTGGTAAGTTTAACTACCAGAATCCTATTTCCCTCTTTCACAGTCAATCACAGTGCCAGCGAGCCATTTGTTCCCTGCAGCGTAATTGAGGACAAAAACAGGATCATTTACATCAATACATCGCGCCCTCACATTCCTGTCATGGTAGTCATATTGTGGCTGGCGCCTGCTCTCGACAATTTCTTTCATGGTGGGGTGTATAAGGAATAGCCGGGTTTTGAGCGTCCTTTTCATTAGCAGCTCTGCGGGTGGAACCCCTGTGAGCGAGTGTGGTCGGGGTCTATAGGCCAACAGGAGGCGTGATAAGCGGGTTTGTAGGGAACCCCCTTGGATTCTGAGCATCCCCTGTTTGATTATCTGCACTGCTCGTTCTGCCTGGCCGTTTGAGGCCGGCTTGAACGGTGCCGTTCTGACATGGTTAATTCCATTGCCTGCCATGAAGTCTTGGAATTCAGTGCTTGTGAAGCACGGGCCATTGTCGCTGACCAAGACGTCTGGTAGACCGTGGGCGGCGAACATTGCCCGTAGACTTTCTACCGTGGCAGAGGCTGTGCTTGAATTTAACATGACACACTCGATCCATTTGGAGTAGGCGCCTACTACAACCAAAAATATTTTTCCCATGAAAGGACCTGCGTAGTCCACATGGATGCGTGACCAAGGCTTGGCGGGCCATGGCCAGGGGCTAAGGGGGGCTTCCCTGGGCGCATTGCCCAGCTGGGCACATGTGTTGCACCTGCGAACACAAAGTTCCAGATCTGCGTCTATCCTGGCCACCAAACGTGTGACCTGGCAATTGCCTTCATCATGACAATGCTCGGGTGCTCATTGTGGAGTTCTCTGATGAACACCTCTCTGCCCATCTGGGGCATGACTACGTGGTTTCCCCACAGTAGGCAATCGGCCTGAATCGAGAGTTCATCCCTGCGCCTGTGAAATGGTTTAAATTCCTCAGGGCATGCCCTGTACGTGGCTGCCCAGTCCCCATTCAGGAAACATTTCTTGACTAGAGACAATAGCGGGTCTCTATTTGTCCAGACTTTAATCTGACGGGCTGTCACGGGTGAGCCTTCACTTCCGAAAGCTTCAACAGCCATGACCATCTCAGCAGCATGCTCGGTAGCCCCCTCAGTGGTGGCTCGTGGGAGCCTGCTGAGTGCATCGGCGCAGTTTTCGGTGTCCGGTCTGTGCCAAATTGTATAGTCATAGGCGGCTAACGTGAGTGCCCACCTCTGTATGTGGGCCTATGCGTTTGTATTTATGGCCTTGTTGTCGGTCAAAAGGGACGTTAGGGGTTTGTGATCTGTCTCCAGCTCAAATTTCCTGCCAAACAGGTACTGGTGCATTTTCTTTACAGCATATACACATGCGAGCGCCTCCTTTTCTACCATCTCATAACCCCTTTCTGCCTGGGACAGACTCCTGGAGGCATAAGCTACCGGCTGTAACTGACCCTTGGCATTGACATGCTGCAACACACACCCGACACCATAGGACGACGCATCGCACGTTAACACACGTTTCTTACATGGGTCGTATAGTGTTAACAGAGTGTTGGAACATAACAAATTGCATGCTCTATTAAAAGCCCTTTCTTGGCTGTCCCCCCAGACCCATTCGCAACCTTTGTGTAGAAGCACGTGTAGCGGCTCTAGCAGCATGCTCAATTTGGGAAGAAAGTTACCAAAATAGTTCAGGAGCCCCAGGAACGAATGCAGCTCCGTCATGTTACGGGGTCTGGGTGCTCTCTGGATCGCTTCCGTCTTGGATGCAGAAGGGCTGATCCCATCTGCTGCTACCCTCATCCCCAGGAATTCTACCTCTGGAGCTAGGAAGACGCACTTCGCCTTTTTCAGTCGCAGCCCTACCCAGTCCGGTCTGCGTAGCACCTCCTCCAGGTTGTGGAGGTGTTCTTCAGTATCGTAACCCGTGATGAGGATGTCGTCCTGAAAAACCACCGTCCCTGGAATCGACTTGAGGAGGCTTTCCATATTTCGTTGGAAGATCGCGGCGGCCGAGCGAATCCCGAACGGACATCTGTTGTACTCAAACAACCCCTTGTGTGTCGTGATGGTGGTCAGCTTCTTCGACTCACTCGCCAGCTCCTGGGTCATGTAAGCTGAGGTCAGGTCCAATTTTGAAAAAGGTTTGCCACCGCAAAGAGGTCCTCAGCTCTCAGTAGCGGGTACTGGTCTTGGAGTGACACCCGATTGATGGTGGCCTTGTAATCACCACATATCCTGACCGACCCATCCGTCTTGAGCACCGGCACGATCGGGCTCGCCCAGTCACTGAATTCGACTGGCGAGATGATACCTTCCCTCAGCAGGCGGTCCAATTCGTCTTCTATCTTTTCCCGCATCACGTACAGCACCGCTCTGGCCTTGTGGTGTACTGGCCTAGCGTCCGGGTTTATGTGAATCACTACCTTGGCCCCCATGAAAGTGCCGATGCCGGGTTGAAATAATGAGTCAAATTTGTCGAGGATCTGTGAGCAAGATACTCGCTCCACAGAGGAAATTGCATTGACATCGCCCCATTTCCAGTTCATGACAGCAAGCCAACTCCTCCCCAGTAGTGCGGGACTGTCCCCTGTTCTCCGAATCTTTGTGGGTCACGACTACCGTGGCGCTGCCTAGCACCGGAATGATCTGCTTTGTGTAAGTTCGTAGCTGTGCGTCAATTGGCGATAATTTTGGCCTCCTGGCCTTGGATGCCCACAACTTTTCGAACTGTTTGATACCCATCAGGGACTGTCTGGCCCCCGTGTCTAGCTCCATTGATACTGGGATGCCATTGAGGAGCACTTTCATCATTATCGGTGGCGTCCTGGTGTATGAACTGTATACGTGCTCCAGATGAACTCGCTGAACTTCAGCTTCCAGTGATTTCCTCCAGCGTTCACTTCTGCAATTTCTGCAGGTATTTTGCTCATCTCTGCAAACTCCGGCTGAGTGTGTGCCTCCACGCCTCCAACATGAGCTGTTGTTTGAAACAAAAGGTCCCTTGCCAGTCGATCGTCCCTGACTGCCCCTGTGACTGTCCTTGAGTGCGCCATTAACAGGTGTTGATGGCCCCATTACTGGCCGCATTGTCCCTTGCAATGGCGTGAATCGCCGTTCAGCTTGCCATTGTCTCTGTCGAACTCCCCCTCTGGGTTCGACTACATGTTGGGGCATGCCTGACTGCCCTTGTCTGCCTGGAGAACTGTGTGCTGCTTTAACAATGTTGAATCTCTGTCCCAACCATTCCTTAACACAGTACCTCTCGTCTGTTCTGCTAGTGGCCATGCTCGCGTGGTTTAAATCCCAGTTTCTTGTCGCCATTGACACGTCCTTACTACACAGTATAAATGCACACGAGGCCCATGCTTGAGAGAAGGTCAGTCTGTGACCTGTCCTTTATTCCTTAGCACTCAAATCATGAAGATGGGTGGAGCTTCCCCTTTTATACCTGATGGTCCAGGTTAGGAGTGTCTCCCACCTAGTGGTCATTGTTCTCGCAGTGTACAACTTAGGTCAGATTATACATGGGTTACAATGCTGGTTGAATACATGACAGTAGCCACCTCAAGTTGTTGGAGAAATATCACCAACGATGTCTCCGCAAGATCCTACAAATCCCCTGGGAGGACAGACGCACCAACATCAGCGTCCTCATCCAGGCCAACATCCCCAGCATTGAAGCACTGACCACACTTGACCAGCTCCGCTGGGCAGGCCACATTGTACGCATGCCAGACACGAGACTCCCAAAGCAAGTGCTCTACTCAAAGCTCCTTCACGGCAAACGAGCCAAAGGTGGGCAGAGGAAACGTTACAGGGACACCCTCAAAGCCTTCTTGATAAAGTGCAACATCCCCACTGACACCCGGGAGTCCCTGACCAAAGACCGTCCTAAGTGGAGGAAGTGCATCCAAGAGGGCGCTGAGCACCTCGCGTCTCAACGCCGAGAGCATGCAGAAATCAAGCGCAGGCAGCGGAAAGAGCGTGCGGCAAACCTGTCCCACCCACCCCTTCCCTCAACAAATATCTGTCCCACCTGTGACAGAGTCTGTAGCTCTCGTATTGGACTGTTCAGCCACCAAAGAATTCACTTCAGGAGTGGAAGCAAGTCTTTCTCGATTCCGAGGGACTGCCTGTGATGATGATGTGTGTGTGTTTCTATCTGTGTGTGTGTATGTCTATCTGTGTGTGTGTCTGTCTGTGTGTTTGTGTATGTGTATGTCTATCTACGTCTGTGTGTGTGTGTGTTTGCTGTGTGTGTGTGCAGTGTGTGTTTGCTGTGTGCTGTTTCCATTGGTGTGTGTTTATCTGTGTGTGTGTGTTTGCTGTCTGTGTGTGTTTGTTGTCTGTGTATTTGCGTGTGTGTTTGCTGTGTGTGTTTGCTGTGTATGTATGTGTGCGTGTGTGTTTGCTGTGTGTGTGCACGTGTGTTTGCTCTGTGTGTGTTTGCTGTGTGTGTGTGCGTGTGTTTGCTGTCTGTATGTATTTGCTGTCTGCGTGTGTTTGCTGTGTGAGTATGTGTGTGCGTGAGTGTCTGTGTGCGTGTGTGTTTGCTGTGTGTGTGTGTGTTTGCTGTGTGTATGCGTGTGTGTTTGCTGTGTGTGTGTGTGTGTTTGCTGTGTGTATGCGTGTGTGTTTGCTGTGTGTGCTGTGTGTGTGTGTATGCGTGTGTGTTTGCTGTGTGTGCTTGTGTTTGCTGTCTGTATGTGTTTGCTGTTTGCGTGTGTGTTTGCTGTCTGTGTGCATGTGTGTGTGAGTGTGTGTGTTTGCTGTATGTGTGCGTGTGAGTGTGTGTTTGCTGTCTGTGTGTGTTTGCTGTCTGTGTGTGTGTCTGTGTGCGTGTGTGTGAGTGTGTGTGTGCGTGTTTGCTGTCTGTGTGTGTGTTTGTGTGTGTGTGTTTGCTGTCTGTGTGTGTTTGCTGTGTGTGTGTTTGTTGTCTGTGTGTGTGTGTGTGAGTGTGTGTGTGTGTTTGCTGTCTGTGTGTGTGTTTGCTGTCTGTGTGCGTGTGAGTGTGTTTGCTGTCTGTGTGTGTGTGTGTGTTTGCTGTCTGTGTGAGTGTGTGTGTGTGTGTGTGTATGTGTGTGTGTGTGTTTGCTGTCTGTGTGAGTGTGTGTGTGTGTGTGTGTGTATGTGTGAGTGTGTGTGTGTGTGTGTATGTGTGAGTGTGTGTGTGTGTGTGTGTGTATGTGTGTGTGTGTGTGTGTTTGCTGTCTGTGTGTGTTTGCTGTGTTTCTATCTCCATTTATGTGCGAGTGTGTTTTTGGTTCTTGTTATTAAAGAGACAAACTCCAGTGGTCAAACTGTGGCTGAATACCAAAAGCCCGCCAGTATCGATTGATAAACCCGCTGCGGGTGCTCAAACACTCCCTTACAGTCTGAAACCACAACGCCCACAGGAGGTTCCCTGGACCTGGGTGTCTGGCCTGTTTACCAGCCCCCTCTATCCTGCATCCACAGGCCTGCCAAGCACAGCCTGCTCCGGACCTGACCAGCACGCTAGCTTCTGGCTGCTCCATTTCATCGCTCGGAGGGCAGGCTTGGAGCTCCAGTAGCTGAAAGCGGATAATTCAGGGACATCATTTATTGTGTGCCTGCTGGACCCCACAGCAATAGGAACTCGCTCCCTCTGGGCTCCTGGTCCCCATAGTGATAGGAACTCTCTCCCTCTGGGCCACTGACTTCCTCCTTCTGATGACTTTCTGGTGACCCCTTTGGGAAAGTGCGGGAAGGTGACCGTGATGGCCTCCATTGTCAAATAGCCTGTGGATGCTCATAGTCTGGGCTGAGGTATGGAGCATGGGTACTTGAGCAGAGGAAGGAGGATTCTTCCGAGTTCATTTTTGAAATCATCCAATGGAACAGTGTACATGATCTAACCCTGTGCTGTACCTGCCCTGGGAGTGTTTGATGGGACAGTGTAGAGGGAGCTTTACTCTGTATCTAACCCCCTGTACCTGCCCTGGGAGTGTTTGATGGGACAGTGTAAAGGGAGCTTTACTCTGTATCTAACCCCCTGTACCTGCCCTGGGAGTGTTTGATGGGACAGTGTAGAGGGAGCTTTACTCTGTATCTAACCCGTGCTGTACCTACCCTGGGAGTGTTTGATGGGACAGTGTAGAGGGAGCTTTACTCTGTATCTAACCCGTGCTGTACCTACCCTGGGAGTGTTTGATGGGACAGTGTAGAGGGAGCTTTACTCTGTATCTAACCCCCTGTACCTGCCCTGGGAGTGTTTGATGGGACAGTGTAGAGGGAGCTTTACTCTGTATCTAACCCCGTGCTGTACCTGCCCTGGGAGTGTTTGATGGGACAGTGTAGAGGGAGCTTTACTCTGTATCTAACCCCCTGTACCTGCCCTGGGAGTGTTTGATGGGACAGTGTAGAGGGAGCTTTACTCTGTATCTAACCCCCTGTACTTGCCCTGGGAGTGTTTGATGAGACAGTGTAGAGAGAGCTTTACTCTGTATCTAACCTGTGCTGTACCTGCCCTGGGAGTGTTTGATGGGACAGTGTAGAGGGAGCTTTACTCTGTATCTAACCCGTGCTGTACCTGCCCTGGGAGTGTTTGATGGGACAGTGTAGAGGGAGCTTTACTCTGTATCTAACCCGTGCTGTACCTACCCTGGGAGTGTTTGATAGGACAGTGTAGAGGGAGCTTTACTCTGTATCTAACCCCTGTACCTGCCCTGGGAGTGTTTGATGGGACAGTGTAGAGGGAGCTTTACTCTGTATCTAACCCCCTGTACCTGCCCTGGGAGTGTTGAATGGGACAGTATAGAGGGAGCTTTACTCTGTATGTAACACATCCTAGGAGTGTTTGATGAAACAGTTTCACTCCCAGCTCAAAGTTCATGCGATGTATTTGAATAAAATGGAGAGGGAGCTTTGGCAAGGAGTGCAGAGTAACATTGAAACGCTTTGTTTCTGTTTTAACCTCATGCCTTCACTAGTGGAAGCAAGTAGCTTACCACAGTACGGTGAGTACGTCTCCTTTATTTCTATCAAAATAAATGCTTTGATGCTGTGACACAGTGTAAGCCAATACTTAAATCAGGAGGAAAGCCTGGGGGAGTTCTACTATAAAATACAGCCCCCCTCCTAGTCAGAAGGTCGTGGGTTCAAGTCCCTCTCAAGAGACCTGAGCCCATAATGTAGGCTGACACTCCCAGTGAAGTGCGGAGGGAGCGCTGCGTTGCTGGGAATGCTAGCCTTTGGATAAGACGTGGGTGTTTCCCCAGTTCTACATGGGCTGGGGGGGGGGAACCTTGGCCCGGGACACACACTCCCCACTGACTCCGTCCACCTCCGCAGCTTCTCTCCCACTGAGCCAGGCTGTTTGGTAATCTTCAACTGGCAATTGAGGCTGACCCGCGCTTTAAACTGCTTGCTTCCATCTCCGCCACGATTGTGGAAGGTAACCACTCGGAGGCACGGGTGCTCTGTGATATGAGAAATCTTTAATACAAGCATGGAGGGGAGAGCCTTTCACCGCAGCGAAGACTCTCAAAATTCCAATAGTGTGCTCACTCAATTATCCACGATCAGGAGGAAGTAAAACTCCACAGTTGACAAAGACAAGCCCATATAAGGGTGACAGCTCCTTGACCATTGACTAACGCTCACGTAAACTTAAACAAACATTTGCCACACCTCCACCACAATCCCTCACCGCTATTCCGCTACAAAAACACTCGCCGCACCTCCGCCACGATCTCCCTCCGCACCAAACATTCGCCGAACCTCCGTCACGCTCACCCACCAAATCTCAGCCACGATCCCTCATCACTCCTCCGCCCCGATCACTCGTCGCAAATCCGTGGCGGAGGTACGGCGAATTCGGGTACTGGGCCCAGAAGAGCCGAGGGCCCAGGGGCAGCACGGGCCAGCCCACAGTGGGATATGTGTGTGCGCACTGGGTCCGTGCAGCAGAACAGGTCTCCAGTCGTCCTGGCTAACCCTTGCCACTGGATAAAGTCCTAGCTTTGTTGAGCCCGTGTGGTGGCTGGTGTGCAATGGTCACCACACGTTAAAAAAATCCACACACAGGCATCTTCCACCCCCTCAATTGGAGTTCAGGACGAGAACATCGGGTCCTTCATTGAAACATCTGTGAACTCTTGTGGAAGCAAGTCACCCTCGTTCAAGGCACATGAAATTTAAACAGGTGTCTCTTATTATCTCGATTGTGTCGGCCTCAAGGTATTTATGGTCACCTTTCCTTCCCCTTATCTCTACCCAATCGTTAATTGTCCCTTGTTTCAGGGTTTTAGAAACCTGTTTATGTCTTACCTTCTGAAGTCCGTGGTTTTAACGTTTTTAGCTTACATATGGCCCAGCTTCCCATCACGCCTTGCGGTTACAATGGCTTATTACTGACGTGGCCACTGACATCTTTAAAAGATCATACTGACTTACACGTGATGGAATAATACTTGATACTCATCACATTAAACATCACCAGGTCGCCACATCAGTCACATTCCCCAATCTCCTCCCGAACCCTTCAGACACTCAAACCTTTGCATGTTGGGGGAAAATGAGGAGATTTATTTTTTACACAGTGAATTGTTGTGATCTAGAACGCGCTGCCTGAAAGGGCGGTGGGAGCAGATTCAATAGCAACTTTCAAAAGGGAATTGGATAAATAATTGACAAAGAGAAGTGTGCCGGGCTGTGGGGAAAGAGCAGGGGGGAGTGGGACTGATTGGATCGTTCTGTCACAGAGCCGGCACAGTCTCGATGGGCCGAATGGCCTCCTTCTGTGCTGTATGATTCAATGTGCCCATGTCACCTCCAGACACGACTATGCCATCCCTCTGCTTTCCAGCTTCCTCCCACCCTGAACTCCTAACTCCTCTAAAACTCTGCCACACACTAGCTGTCCTGAGCTAAACCCAACTCGCCCATCACCCCACCCTGACTGAGCCGCACCAGCACTCCATCACCCGCAGATTCAATTCAGAACTGTTCTGCTCAGCCGTCAGCTCCGACATAGTCGCTCGCTTTCTGCAACCTCCTCTGCATCTCCCTCTCCACCTTTAACAACCTCCTCTCACCTTCCCTGCCTCTGCATCTCCCTCTCCACCTTTAACAACCTCCTCTCACCTTCCCTGCCTCTGCATCTCCCTCTCCACCTTTAACAACCTCCTCTCACCTTCCCTGCCTCTGCATCTCCCTCTCCACCTTTAACAACCTCCTGTCACCTTCCCTGCCTCTGCATCTCCCTCTCCACCTTTAACAACCTCCTCTCACCTTCCCTGCCTCTGCATCTCCCTCTCCACCTTTAACAACCTCCTGTCACCTTCCCTGCCTCTGCATCTCCCTCTCCACCTTTAACAACCCCCTCGGAGCCCAGCGCTTCCATCCACCCCCACTCACGCTCATCTCTTCCTTCCTTTTCTCACTGGCCATCTTCATTGTGCTTCTCTCAAATTGCCGTCAAACTGTTTGTGTTAGAAACACTGTATACGTGCAGGTTGTTACTGGGAACACAGGAAGAGGAGGAGGCCATTCAACCCCTCGAGCCTGTTCCGCCATTCGGTTACATCCACCTGCAGTTACCTGGTTTCTCTCTCCCACCCTTCATAAATAATGGAGTGACATTTGCAATCAAATTCCTGAATCTAGAGAGTTCTGGCCTCTGCAGTTTATTTGTCAACTACTTTTAATACCCTGGCGTGTAAACCATCAGGTCCTGGCGATTTGTCTATCATAACTTCCATTATTTTCTCCATCACCATTTTTCTAAACATGAAATTCCGCTTCTTGCTTTATTTTGGTCCCCTTGCACCAATGGTGTTTTGCCCTCCATTGTGAAATCGGATGCAAAGTTCTCATTTAACAAGTCCGCCAGTTCCTTATTGTGGACAGAATCATAGAACAGTAGGAGGCCGTTCGGCCCGTCGAGTCTGCGCCGGCTCCTTCGAAGAGCAATCCAGTTAGTCCCCCTCCCCTGCTCTTTCCCCGTACCCCTGCAACTTTTTCTCCTTCAAGCATTTATCGGATTCCCTTGTGAAGTCGACGATTGACTCTGTATCCCCCCACCCTATCAGCACATTCCAAATCCCAACCACTCGCTGCGTAAAAAGGGTTTTCCTCGTGTTGCCTGAGGTTCATTGTAAAGCACTCTGGGAAGTCTTCCTACACATCTCTGACATCTTCTTCATCTCTTCTCATCTTGCTGGTATCCTGCAGCATTGACAGCATCGACACATCGCAAAGACAAAAAAGTCCAAAATAGTGTTTTATGGTTATCATTTAAAAATCTTAATTTGCTTTATGGGATCACATGAACATCATATCTGCTATAACAGCTACACAACTGTAACGTCCCAAATCCGGAACGCCGAAAACCAGAATTGTCCGACAACCCGACATTTTGCGCACAGCTGATGGAGTCGTCCGGAATCATTGTCCCATAACCCCAAATCCGGCACGGATTTAGTCGAGGATTCCGGATTTCAGACGAGAAAATCAAGTCTGAAATCCGGAATCCTCGACCAAATCCGTGCCAGCTTTTGGGTTTTGCCGGATTTCGGAGCCCGGCACGGATTCGGTCCCGAAGATTCCGGATTTCGGACGTTGTACCTGTATATGGTTTGGTCTTCATTGATTGAAGCCAGCATATTATGGCAGTGGACGGGCTGAACATTAGGACATCCTGGGCGGTCTGCAATACAGTTGCTTAAAACATTGCTCAATCTGTAGCTGTAGAGAGTCGACTTGTATGGAGGTGAAAGCGAGAATAATGGAAAGGAGTGAAAGACGGTGAGGAGTAATGCACGAAATGAGGCGGATACAGTATGGATTACAGTATCATCTCCGCCTATCTTTAAGGGGCCCACATTTCACTCTTTCTCTTAATATGTTGATTAAAACCTTTACTGTTAGCCTTGATATCCCTTGCAGGTTTTTTCTGTTATCCTTTTTTGCACCTCTTAACGCTTTCTTTCTATCCCTCTGTTGCTTTTTATAGCTCTCCCAGTCCGCTGGATTTCCACTGCTCCTTGCTTTTGTGTAAGCCTTTTCGTTTCATTTGTTGCTTCATTTGTTGACCATGTTTTGCTTAACTCCACAAACAGAGCCTTTGGGGCCGAAATTCGGTCCCGCGGTGTTTGAGGCGGTGTCGGTGCCCGAGTGTTGATTTTACCGCCGGGCGTCAGGCACAGGCTCCAACTGGCAAATTCCGTTTTTACGCCCAAAGATGAGAGAGCAACGCTAAAAGGTGGTGTTGCACACTCACCCTGGGGCGGGAGCTCAGGGGGCTGGCTGAATCTTGCATCAGGAGGCTGCCGCCATGCTAGAAAACAAAACGGGAAGGGAAAAACCCCTCAAACATCACACAAACTTCCCCACTGTTCCAACTAATGAAAACAAGATAAAAGAAATAACGAAAAAAACCACTGAGCTTGATCTCTGGGCGATTCCGCCTGAGCCCCGCGATGTTCCCTCCCACCTTTCCCAGGAAGTTCGGACGCCTTCCCGCGAGGCCTGCGCACAAACTGCGGATATCGTGGGAGCGGCGCCAAGAGGGCGCTGCACGCTGGCCGACGTCACCACGCGGGCGGCGTGAGACCGCGCAGCGTTACCTCTGGGCCCCTCCGCGGCGTCCACGGCCAAACCTCTCCCGAGCCGTGGACGCCACACTCCACCGACGGGCCATTGCCACACGTTAGCCGGCCAGCACCGGTGATAACGGGCAGCGTTAGAAAGGGAACTGCGACCCCTTTGAACTTTCGGCGAACGTGCTGACTTTGTATTGCACTAAATACATTGAATGCCTCCCACTGTCTGTGAATCGAGCCATTTCTCATCCCTTCGAAGTCCGCCTTGCGCCTAAACCCTTGGGGCTCGAAATTCACGCATGTACCGTTTTACCGCTGGGTGTTGGGCACAGCCTCAGTCCTAAATTCAGATTGTACGCCCAACACCCAGAGAGCAGCGCTAAACAGCGGCACTGCACACTCCTCCTCGGGCGGGGGGGCTCAGGAGGCCCACTGAATTCCCCACGGGAGACTGCCGCTGTGCTGGAAACAAAACGTCTCCGATCCACACACACACACACACACACACACACTTCCCCGCTCTTAAAACTAATGAAAACATGCCGAAATAAATAAAGAGGAAAAACTTGCCTTCCTTTCTGGGCGATTCCGCCCGAGATCCGATCTGTAACGGCAGCTTTTTCCTGGCTGTACGGCAGCCGTACAAAGCACATGTCGCGACAGACGTGCCAAAGAGGCGATGCACGCTGGAAAACCGCCTCTCCCGTCTCCCCCTCAAACTTAATACCACATTCGATTATACGGCGGTCACTCTTGGCAAGATGTTGCCTTACCGTCAGACTGTTAATGAATTATGGTCCGTTCCTCACTAAATCCCGTGCGGCCTGTTCCCTTGTGGGTTCCAAAACAAATCGTTCCAGAAAACCATCCCGAGTACACGCTAGAAATTCGTGAAAATTAACGTTTATTCTCGACGCTATATTTTTTTCTGCCTGCTTCGCTGATCTCGGCTACTATATCACTGCTGTCAGGAGGTCTGTTCACAACTCCCACCACAGACTTGCATCCTTCACTGTTCCTTAATTCCTTAATCCTCCTCCTCTTGCTGCTCCAGTGCAGCAAAACACACAGCAGTGTAACCAGAGTACTGGTGGACGGCTGCAAGTAATGGTGAACCATTGCACTATCTAATCATTGTGTGATGAGAGAGGTGTGATAATGTAATCGCAGGATCACATAATGGGGAAAGTGTTTCTGATGGCTGAGATACCCGCAGGTTCCTTATTCCAGTGTCGGCCAGTGACCAGTGGGTAGCACTCTCTCGCCTCTGAGTCAGAAGATCGTGGGTTCGAGTCCCACTCCAGAGACCTGAACCCATAATGCAGTCCGATGCTCGCAGTGCCAGTACTGAGGGAGCGCCGCACTGTCGGACGGGTAGTGCTGAGGGAGCGCCGCACTATCGGAGGGGCAGTGCTGAGGGAGTGCTGCGCTGTCGGAGGGGCAGTACTGAGGGAGTGCCGCACTGTCTGAGGGGCAGTACTGAGGGAATGCCGCACTGTCGGAAGGGCAGTGCTGAGGGAGTGCCGCACTGTCGGAGGGGCAGTACTGAGGGAGCGCCGCACTGTCGGAGGGGCAGTACTGAGGGAGTGCTGCACTGTCGGAGAGGCAGTACTGAGGGAGTGTTGCGCTGTCGGAGGGGCAGTACTGAGGGAGTGCTACTGTAGGAGGGGCAGTACTGAGGGAGTGCTGCACTGTCGGAGGGGCAGTACTGAGGGAGTGCCGCACTGTCGGAAGGGCAGTGCTGAGGGAGTGCCGCACTGTCGGAGGGGCAGTACTGAGGAAGTGCTGCACTGTCAGAGGGGCAGTACTGAGAGAGCACCGCACTGTCGGAGGGGCAGTACTGAGGGAGTGCTGCACTGTGGGAGGGGCAGTGCTGAGGGAGTGCCGCACTGTCGGAGGGGCAGTACTGAGGGAGTGCTGCACTGTGGGAGGGGCAGTACTGAGGGAGTGCCGCACTGTGGGAGGGGCAGTACTGAGAGAGCGCCGCACTGTGGGAGGGGCAGTACTGAGGGAGTGCCGCACTGTGGGAGGGGCAGTGCTGAGGGAGTGCCGCAATGTCGGAGGGGCAGTACTGAGGAAGTGCTGCACTGTTGGAGGGGCAGTATTGAGGGAGCGCCGCACTGTCGGAGGGGCAGTACTGAGGGAGTGCTGTACTGTGGGAGGGGCAGTACTGAGGGAGTGCTGCACTGGCGGAGGGCAGTACTGAGAGAGCACTGCACTCTCGGTGACATCCTTCAGATGAGACGTTAAATCGAGGCCCCGTCTGCTCTCTTAGGCGGATGTAAACGATCCCATGGCCTCAATTCGAAGAAGAGTAGTGGAGTTTTTCCCGGTATCGTGGATCAATATTTATCCCTCAACCAACATCACTAAATACAGATGGTCATTATCACAGGGCTGTGTGTGGGAGCTTGCTGTGCGCATATAGGCTGCCGCGTTTCCCACATTACAACAGTGACCATGCTCCAAAAGGTCCTTCATTGGCCATGAAGCTCTTTTGGGCGTCTCTGGTGGTGAAAGGGGCTGTAGAAATGGGAGTTCTCACTGACGGCTGGGATATCAGGAGGCTCCTTATTGAAGTCCCTGGGATTCGCAGCTCAACTTGTTGCTTTGTTTCCTCCCTCAGGCGTTGCTGCCACCTCCATCTTCACCAGCGGGAAATACGCCATCGACCCCGAGCTTCGCGGCTCCGAGTTTGAGCGGCTTACCCAGAACCTGGACGTGCATTTCTGGAAGGCCTTCTGGAACATCACCGAAACCGAGGTGTTGGCAGTAAGTGCCCGCGCTCCCTGAAACCCATGGCCTGTTCTTCCCCCGGCAACCCAGGGCCCCTGCTCCCAGCAACCCAGAGCCCTGAGCTCCCCCGGAAACCCGGGGCCCCTCCCCCCGGAGACCCAGGGCCCCTCCCCCAGCAGACCCAGGGCCCCTCCCCCCGGAGAACCAGGGCCCCTCCCCCGGCAGACCCAGGGCCCCTCCCCCCGGAGAACCAGGGCCCCTCCCCCAGCAGACCCAGGGCCCCTCCCCCCGGAGACCCAGGGCCCCTCCCCTGGCAGACCCAGGGCCCCTCCCCCAGCAGAACCAGGCACCTTCCCCCGGGAGACCCAGGGCCCCTCCCCTCGGAGACCCAGGGCCCCTTCCCCAGCAGAACCAGGGCCCCTCCCCCGGGAGACCCAGGGCCCCTACCCTCGGAGACCCACGGCCCCTCCCCCCGGAGGCCCAGGGCCCCTCCCCCGGCAGACCCAGGGCCCCTCCGCTCGGAGACCCAGGGCCCCTCCCCCCGGAGACCCAGGGCCCCTCCCCCCGGAGACTCAGGGCCCCTCCCCTGGAGACCCAGGGCCCCTCCCCCGGGAGACTCAGGGCCCCTCCCCTGGAGACCCAGGGCCCCTCCCCCGGGAGACCCAGGACCTCTCCCCCGGGAGACCCAGGGCCCCTCCCCCCGGAGACCCAGGGCCCCTCCCCCGGCAGACCCAGGGCCCCTCCCCTCGGTGACCCATGGCCCCTCCCCCCGGAGACCCAGAGAGTAAGATGATAAGGAAGGGATGGACGATACAGGATGGGAAGAGGTGATTAGAATGGGTCTTGTGTGGTGTATGAGCTGTATAAACCCGCTGGGCCGAGCAGCCTGTTTCTGTGCCGTAGATTCGATGTGATACCATTCTCGATTCCCCCCCTGTCCGCGCTGATGTTTCTCACCGTGTTCCTCCTGCCTTTCTCCCTGCCAGTCTCTGGTGACCCTGACGTCCACCACGGTGCGTGTGAACAAGACTCTCTCCGTCCCACCCACCTGCTTTGAGATGCCCCTGCTGGCCGACCCCAACCTGTCAGTAGTCATCACGCCTCCAGTGGCTCATTCCGGCCCCGGACCCGTGCAGATAAGGCTCATCTCCTACGAGCTGCGAGACGGACAGGTAATGGAATGATGTCCCGAGGTAGACCGTGATCTCCCACCATGTTGTAAGACATTGTATGTTGGAACACTGTGTGAAGGGAATGCGTGCTCGCCGTGTTGTATGTTGGAGCACTGTGTAAAGGGAGCGTGTGCTCTGTGTGTTTTATGTTGGAGCACTGTGTGAAGGGAGCGCGTGCTCTGTATGTTGGAGCACCGTGTGAAGGGAGCATGTGCCGTCCATGCTATATGTTGGAGCCAAATGTGAAGGGAACATGTGCTGTTCATGTTGTATGTTAGAGCACTGTGTGAAGGGAGCGTGTGCTCTGCGTGTTGTATGTTGGAGCACCGTGTGAAGGGAGCGTGTACTCTGTTGTATGTTGGAGCACCATGTGAAGGGAGCATGTGCTGTCTGTGTTGTATGTTGGAGCACTGAAGGGAGCGTGTGCTGTCCATGTTGTATGTTGTAGCACTGTGTGAAGGGAGCATGTGCTGTCCATGTTGTATGTTGGAGCACCGTGTGAAGGGAGCATGTGCTGTTTGTGTTGTATGTTGGAGCAGCGTGTGAAGGAACATGTGCTCTGCATGTTGTATGTTGGAGCACTTTGTGAAGGGAGCGTGTGCTGTCCGTGTTCTATGTTGGAGCGTGTGTAGGAAGCGTGTGCTCTGCATGGTGTATGTTGGAGCACTGTGAAGGGAGCGTGTGCTCTGTGTGTTGTATGTTGGAGCACTGTGTGAAGGGAGCATGTGCTCTGCGTGTTGTATGTTGGAGCAGCGTGTGAAGGGAGCGTGTGCTGTCCGTGTTATGATGAGGGTGAATGGCCGACGATGGGGGTAGAAAGCCATGTTATGTGTCTTTATTAATGGACCCCTCTCTTTTCTGGGTATGGGGTGTTGAAGCAGGATCTGTGACCGAGTATTGCCCTGCCGGTATGACCATAAGACGGCCCCATACCCAATTCACCCCGTTCACACCACAGGGTCGATTCAGTAGCACGGGCAACGACTGCTTGCACAGGATTGCTTGTGGGACCTTCAACAAGGTCGTGTTCGGGACCTTGGTCCCCTTCACATGGCAGACCCGCTCAGGACGGCCACGTGCAGACAGTGCTGCTGGGCAGGTGGCTCATCGGATGCAGGCCCGGAATAGGTGGGCCTCGTTGGCCTGTCACATCTGGGACTGCACTTTCACTGGGAGAACATCATCATCTCCCTGAAATGGTCCTGTACCCCTCCCTGAAATGACACCTGACCTCTACCCAGCCCCAGGATACGACAGTGGTAGTGACCCCTAGTGACAGACTGTGGATACTGCTGTCCCACAGTGACCCCAAGTGACAAACTGAGGGTACTGCAGTCTCCCAGTGACCCCTAGTGACCCCTAGTGACAGACTGTGGGTACTGCAGTCCCACAGTGACACCTAGTGACAGACTGTGGGTACTGCTGTCCCACAGTGACCCCTAGTGACAGACTGATGATACTGCAGTCTCCCAGTGACCCCTAGTGACCGACTGTGGATACTGCAGTCCCACAGTGACCCCCTAGTGATAGACTGTGGGTACTGCAGTCTCACAGTGACCCCTAGTGACAGACTGTAATATTGCAGTCTCACAGTGACCCGCCAATGACAGAATGTGGGTACTGCAGTCTCACAGTGACCCCTAATGACAGAATGTGGGTACTGCAGTCCCACAGTGACCCCTAGTGACCGACTGTAGATATTGCAGTCTCACAGTGACCCCTAATGACAGAATGTGGGTACTGCAGTCTCACAGTGACCCCCTAGTGACTGACAGTGGGTACTGCAGTCTCAGCAACCCCTAGTGACTGACTGTGGGTACTGCAGCCTCAGTGACCCCGAGTGGTACTTTAATTAATAAATTTCACCAATGTGAACCTGGAATTATGAGCCATCGCTCTGTGGTTAGCACCCCATCTCTGAGTCAGAAGGTTGTGGCTTCAAGACCCACTCCAGAGACTTTTACACAAGAATCTAGGCTGACACTCCTAGTGCAATGCTGAGGGAGTGCTGCACTGTCAGAGATGCCTTCTTTCACTTAAGAGGTTAAACTGAGACATCTGCCCTTTCCGGTGGACGTAAAAGATCCTGTAGCACTATGTTGAAGAAGAGCAGTGGAGTTCTCCCTGGCGTCCTTTCATAAGATAAGAAATAGTAGCAGGAGGAGGCCATTCGACCCCTCGAGATTGCTCCGTCAATCAATAAGTCCATGGCTGATCTGATCATGGACTCGGCTCCACTTCCCTGCCCGCTCCCCATAACCCTTCACTCCCTTATCATTCAAAAATTTGTCTCGCTCCACCTCAATGACCCAGCCTCCACAGCTCTCTGGGGCAGAGAATTCCACAGATTTACAACCCTCTGAGAGAAGAAATTTATCCTCATCTCCGTTTTAAATGGGTGGTCCCTAATTCTGAAACTATACCCCCTAGTTAGTGTAATGCATTTGCTTCATGGGTTCCTTGCTTCAGAATTCATAGCAACACATTGCTAGTCAGAATGAGTTGGTTTATTAGCAAAAGGTTTAACAATCACACTTCACATTACCGGTTCATCCACCAGGCTCATAACCACCTGCCCCATTGTGGACCCACTGAACCCAACTGGCTGGGGGTTGATTGAGTTTTGTGAACATCACATGACTGGCTAAGCCTCTCACAACTCAACAGCTCTGTAAATCTGTGAGCATATTCACAGGTACATACATTACAGTTAGCACACCCATCTCTGACTCAGAAGGTAGTTGGTCGCACTCCAGAGACTTTTACACAAGAATCTCAGCTGACACTCCCAGTGCAGTGCTGAGAGAGAACTGCACTGTCAGAGATGCCGTCTTTCAGATGAGACGTTAACCTCAGACGTCTGCCCTCTCTGGTGGATGTAAAAGATCCTGTGGCACTATTTCGAAGAAGAGCAGGGGAGTTATCCCCGGTGTCCTGGCCAATATTTATCCCTCAATCAACATGACGCACAGAGATTCTCTGGTCATCATTATCACTTTGCTATTTGTGGGAGCTTGCTGTGCGCAAATTGGCTGCCGCGTTTCCCACATTACAACAGTGACTACACTTCAAAAGTACTTCATTGGCTGTAAAGTGCTTTGGGACGGCCGGTAGTCGTGAAAGGTGCTACATTGGCCTGGATGATGTGGAATCGGTATGGGTGGTGCTGCGGAATTCCAAAGGGCAGAAAACGCTGGTGGGAGTTGTGTACAGACCACCAAACAGTAGTAGTGAGGTTGGGGACAGCATCAAACAAGAAATAAGGGATGTGTGCAATAAAGGTACAGCAGTTATCATGGGCGACTTTAATCTACATATAGATTGGGCTAACCAAACTGGTAGCAATGCGGTGGAGGAGGATTTCCTGGAGTGTAAAGCTTCTGGCTTTAAGCCAGGCCTTTGTCCTTCTGAGACCACATGGCCAAAATGGCTGTTTTTTTACCTGGTTCAATTTACAGAAAAGAACACGACTTCTTTGACCTTATTGGCTCAATTGATATACTGTTAACCTTTAATTGGCTCGCTACCAAAGGTCCTAAAATGTCAAGTTGATTGATGACTTAATGCAATGTGGTCTGTGTTTTCTCAAAACTGCAGCCAGGCTGCAGAGCTTGAATTCTCTATCAATCCCCCCTTTGATTCTTTCACAAACTGAATCATAAAACATCAGGTATCACTGGTTAAACATTCTACAAAATAATTTCATACATGTTAATAGAGTTTCCTTCTAAAATTTGCTGATGTGTTTCGTCATATGTCAGGACTAGTAACTGCCACACAAATTTACACCAACCCGAATTCCATCGTGGCCACAATGGAAGTCTGGTTTTAGTAGGTTAATGAACCTATTCCAATTTAATCCAAATCAATATCTTAATTCAACCAGTAAATAACCTTCCCTTAAGCATAACATACCCCTGTGCCACGTACAGACGGTCTGCTGGGACCTGCAAGGTGTCTCACCTTAGGGACAGCAGCTACAGCCGCCTGGTTGCAACAACATTTAATCAACATAAACAAACAATATAAAAGTAAAATATTTACAACAAATAGAATTAAACCTTCCACCAATGAAGTTCATATTGAATCTAGCCATTCAGTGGCTCCGCTCCACAAAGTGAATGATGGGGGTTGCTTAAGTTTTTTTTACCTCCTTTTGAATATGCTCCGCTAAGTGAAGTAATTTCTTCGGAGCTATCTGGGATATACGTGCAACACACAGTTCCGAGTAGGGTGCAAGTACCTCCCTTTTCAGCCAGGATGTAGTCAAGGGCCAGTCTATTCTGTAGGGCTACTCTGTGGATTGCTACCATTTCTGCATTGATTTTAACTAGGGCCTCTGAGGTATCATTGGCTACCCGTTCCACAACGGATGCCATGTTAATGGATTCCCTTGCCAGTCTGGCGGTCCCATACCTGGGGATCAGAATGGCAAAGAACCTCTCTGTTTCTGTGATAGCTCTCTTAGGACAGTGTAAATGTTCTGACAGTGACTTTATATGATGCATATATGGCACAATGTGGGCTAAATAGCAGGATCCCGTCCAATTCTGGGGCAGCCAAGGGTAGGCCTTGTGGCCACACACCCAATAGGTGCCATTATAGGCAATGAATGTTAGCTGTTTCTTTGTCAGCAACACTCCGGGGCCTGTCCAGGCTTTTCCATCTGTTTTATTCAGAATCCCTGTTACGTTAAAAATTCCCACATCGGCCCAGTTTGGACGGTTCCATGGCTTGATTATATTATAATTCCGGGAGCAGTTACTATACCCCATATTTTGGCCTCCTTTGATATTTCTAATCAGACAGACCGATTCCCCCGGTCTTCCTATTCCCATTGTATTAGTGATAACAAAAAATGGGGGCCGTTTGGAATTATTGTACCACGGTTGGTATCCCCCTTCAAAGGTAGTCAGATTGTAACCTGCTGACTTCCATTTACGTGCCCAGTTTTCCGTATCCTGAAATGCATTGCCTGTTTTGTTTTAATTAATTATCCACTCAACCATTTCCGAGATATTCAAGGGAACTGGCCTCAAGGGAATCCCTCCCTTTGAGTGAATAGGAATATGCGCACACACCCAACAACTAGAAATGTTACCTTGTTTGGCATAAATGTATGACATATATAAAAAGGTATTTACATGTAATTCCCTTGCTACCCTACTATTTCCCTTTGGTGCTAGTAAGAAGTAGGCAAATGCCTAGAATACCTACAGTCAGTAATACAGTAAATTTATACATTTTCGCAAAAAGTAATTGTTCTTATTAGATTTCAGCTTCAGTTACGGGTGCTCGTTTAACGTGTGAAGCGTGGATCCAGGCTTTCTTTCCTTGGACTTTAACAGCTGCCTGGGTGGTCAATAACACTTGATAAGGTCCTTCCCACTTGGCACCCAAAGATTCTTTATGTAACTTTTTCACGTACATCCAGACTCCCGGGATGATGTCGTGTCCTCCTTCGGGTGGATTACCCCAAGCTGCCGATACCTGTCGGGAAACAGAACTAATAGCATTGGTTAGGTTCTGACAGTATGATAACAAAGTGTCACTCATTAAGTGAACATCAGCTTTCCGTAAATCGATAGTTCCTGGCAGCGACATGGGTCTTCCTGTTATAATTTCAAATGGGCTTAGACCTGTAGTTCTGTTTGGGGTTGCCCTAATACTACACAGCACTATTGGTAGTGCCTGGGGCCATTGTGTTCCTTCTTGGTGATATTTGACAAGCCGTTGTTTCAGAGTTCGATTCATTCGCTCGACTTGTCCTGATGATTGTGGATGATAAGGACAGTGTAAATCCCACGTAATGTTCAGTAACCTACAGACTTCTTGGCAGATAGCACCTGTGAAGTGTGTTCTCTGATCTGAGTCAATGCTACTCGGGACTCCCCATCGGGGAATGTAATCCTTACACAAGACCTTTGCAGTGTGATTGGCTGTGGCTCTTTTAGTTGGGACAGCTTCTACCCATCTGGAGAATCTGTCGACCATGACAAGAATGTTAGTGTATCCTTGGCATGAAGGAAGAGATATATAATCAACCTGCAGGTGCTGGAATGGTCCGACAGGGGCAGGGGGCCTCAGTTGGGGCATTACCGTGATGGGTCCAGAATTATTTTTCTGGCAGGCCACACAGCGGTCTGCTACCAGCTGGGCATGTTTTTTAAATCCCCAACCCCACCAGCTTTTCTGGAACCGTGCCGTCATCTGTTGTGAGGCCAAGTGTCCCCACGAGTGGATCTGTTGGGCTAAAAAAGGCATAAGCGCTTGTGGCGCGACTGGCTTGTCGGTAACTCTTTGTCTCCAGACACCATCTTCGCATAGCTTAATTCCTGCCTCGATCCATGTCCATTTTTCCTCTCGGGAGCACTCGCCTTGCATTGTTTGAAGGTCTCGTGTCAGAGTCCTGAGTGCTTTCAATCTGCACATCTGTGTTGGTTCTTCTGGGGGAACGCCCTGTGAGGCGATATCTTTAGCTGCCTGGTCGGCTAGGGCATTTCCCTGTGCTTCTGTGGTATTTTCCTTGGTATGGGCCTCACACTTCAGGATGGACACTTCCTGAGGTAATTGTATGGCCTCTAGTAAGTCTCGGACTTCTTTTCCATTTCGGATAGGTGTACCAGCAGCAGTGAGGAATCCTCTTTTCCGCCGTAACAGACCAAAGTCGTGAGCGACTCCAAAAGCATAACGCGAATCTGTGTAGACATTAGCTGTCTGTCCTTCTGCTATTCGACATGCTTCTGACAGGGCCCGTAACTTGGCCTGTTGTGCTGACGTTCCTGAGGGTAAACATCCTTTTGCCACTACCTCATATAAGGTTCTAACTGCCCATCCTGCTTTTCTGGTACCATTATCAACAAAGGAGGAATCATCTGTAAACAGGATGAGGTCTGGGTTGTGCAGAGGCTCCTCTGCTGCTAAGGCTGCTTCTTCTGTTTCTTTTAAAATCTCCACGCAGTCATGCTCTTCATATTCTCCCCCCTCTTGCTCCCTTGATTCTGACATCGGGAGCATAGTTGCAGGATTAACCGGGCTGGCCCGGACGATATGGAGATTAGGAGCTTCCAAAACTGCTGTCCAGCGGGTCCATCTAGCTGCCGTCACCTGAGACATTCTATTCATAGACAGCAAAGCGTATACGGTGTGGGGACACTTGACAATCAGCTTTTGGTCGAGGACTAGACCCTCAGTGATCATTACCGCTCGACATGTAGCTTCCGTGACCCTTAGGCAACTTCCCCATCTGAGGGCTACCGCATCCATTTTTGCCGAATAATAGCCAATAGGTCTTTGCCGATCACCATGTTCTTGTGTCAGTATAGCTGTCATATATCCTTCTTTCTCATGGACAAACAGGGTAAATGGCTTACCACTGTCGGGGATTCCCAGAGCCGGTGCCGAACACAAAGCCTTTTTCAAATTCAGGAAGGCCTCTTGCTGTTCCTTAGTGAGAGTGATGGCTTCTTTAGAGGCATGTTTCCCCTTTAAAATATCATTCAATGGCTCAGCAAGCTGTGTGAAGGAGTCAATCCAATTTCTGTTAAAGTTACACAATCCCAAAAAAGACCTTAGTTCCTGAATAGTGGTGAGTTTTTTAGCAGCCCGAATGGCTGCAGTTCTATCCTGGGTAAGTTCTCTCTTTCCTTGTGAAATCTTTTGTCCCAGGTATACAACCTCTTCTTGGGATATTTGTGCTTTGTCGATGCTGGCTTTATGTCCTTTCAGCCAAAGGTGGTCCAGCAAAGCTCGTAAATCTTGTTCATGCTGTTCTGCCATGTTTGAAGCTAGCAAGATATCGTCTACGTATTGGATGACTGTGGATGACAGGGGAGGTAATTCTCACAAATGGCTTTGTAAAGCCATGTGGAATACCGTAGGGCTGTTGTGGAAACCTTGCGGTGACCAGGTCCAAGTATACTGTTGTCCTTGGACCGTGAAAGCAAACCACTGTCGAACCTGCCAGAGGCACCGACCAAAATCCGTTGGCCATATCTATAACCGAGAAATATTTATGTTCCGGTTTGAGGGCATTAAAAATGGGGGAGGGATCTGCGACCAAAGGAGCTTTTTGATCAATACACTGGTTAGCTTTCCTATAATCGACAGTCAAACACCAAGTCTCATTAGATTTCTGTACCGGCCACATGGGGCTATTGGAGGAGCTATGCGTTTTAATAAGCACCCTTTGTTTCTCCAATTGCTGAATAACCGGTAAGATTCCCGTGATGGCAGTTGGACTGATGGGATACTGTTTAGTGCATGGAGGCTTGGTCACGGTAAATGCTGCAGGCTCCATCTGGAGTAGGCCACAACTGTTCTTATCTTTAGCCCATATCGGGTGTCCCTTCAATTCTTCTTTCTTCAAAGTTCTAATTGACCATGTCACCCGACCATCCTCAAAATGCAACGATGAATTTATTTGGATTAGAACGTCCATTCCCAAAAGGGGTTGATCTACTGGGCCTATCCAGACCGGCGTGGTTAGTTCATGTGGACCCAGCCCTATAAGTACCAGTGTTGTCCTTTTAATTTCCATTTTATGGCCCTCAACTCCATAGGCTGTACGTGCCCTACCATCCAACGGCAAAATGTCTCCATATTGTAGGGGTAAGCATGTTAATTCCGCCCCTGTGTCTAAAAGACAGTCCACATCCTTATCGCCCACCCTCACAGTTATATATAGCCCATCTCCCCTCTGTTGTATTAGTGCGAGGAGGGGGGCCAGGGTGGGCTCTAATCGTTTTTTGCTATCCCAAGTAACTCCTTCTGTTGTTGTATTGTCAGTTGCTTAAATGCTTCTATGAGGTTGTTATCTTGTGACAAGCCTGGTTTGTTGGCTGAATTGTATCCCTGGCTGCGTCCTCTTCCCCGGCCACGACCTTGCTGTTTTGCACTGCACGTCTTGGCCCAGTGACCTTCTTTCCCACAATAATGACATTTTCCGGGTAATTTTCCTCATGACTGTTTATCGGAAACCTGGGATTTCCATCCAATAGCCTATACAGCTCGGACTTTAGCTCCCATATCCCGATCTAATTGGTTACATCGATCCACCAATGCTGCAAAGGTAGTTCCTCTACCTTCCCAGTCCGGTAACACTACCTTAAGCATTTTGGATAGTTCTGGCTTTAGACCTGCCACGAAAGCTGCTTTCAGGGGTCCAAACACTTGTTCATCCATTTCCTCATCTGTATTATTCATACCCGAATGTTCTAGCCACGTGCATCTAAACCGCTCGTCATACTCCAGGACCTCCTCTGTTCCTTTCTGTTGGCAGGCTGCAATTTTTCCCCAGTCTGTCTTAGCTGGACTGAAGGCTTGCAGCCAGTGTTTAATCGCCTCCCATCCTGCGTTTAATTCTTGCTCATCCTGCCCCAAAGCTTCTTCTACCTTGTCGTGCAATTTTCTTCCTTGTGTTTTTGGCACCATTATGGTAAAAATTTGCACTCCGTCCCAGAGATGAAGTTGATATATATTTCTTAAGCGGTCCAATTGGTCCCACGTTTTTACTCCCCCTTTCTTTGGATTGGGCAATTCCTTGGACCATTTATCAATTTTCTCTGGGTCTGCCGGATCATGAAATAAGTATTCTTCGTACACCCTTTTCCTCGTTTTTTTGGTTCCGCCCTCATCCGCAGTCTCTTCTGATTTGACTACAACTCGTCTTTTTTAAAACGGGGCAAAGCGCACCCTAACTCTTCATCCTCCGACCCTGTATTGTCAGGGGATTCAAAATCCGTATCTATTCCTCGGTCGTGTCTTCGGGTTTGCGCTTTTAATTTATCCAAACATGGGTACCCTGGGAATTGACCGATACATTTTCCTTTTCCTATTACTGTCACTTGACCTAATTATTTTTTCCATTCTTAATTTCACCTTTAAGATCTTTAACTTCCGCTTCCGACTTTTCAAGTTCAAGTCTTGTCTTTCGCAGCTGTGCACAAACAGCTTGCAATTGACCCTTTGTACTGGTCAGTTCTCGATCATGTTGGGAACGCATTATAATTTCATTCCACTTTCGGATCTGTCCCATAATGGCTAGGGACCATCGGATTCGCTCTTTATTTTTCATACGGGTCATTTTTCCCCCAGACCCTTTTAATCTCGTCCAAGGACAATTGTCCTTTGGAGGTTCCGTACTTTTGTTCGATCTTAATACAGGTTTTAGATAAGTTGAATTGTTGCTCTATGTATTCTTTCAACTGTTCGAGGATTTTATCGATCGAAACCTCAGGTGGTGCCCGCCCGCCTTTAACAGTTGTAGGCAATTCTTTGCTCTTATCTCTTGCTGCCATAATACTGATTTCTTTACTGGGGTCTCGAGTCGTCGGCTTTCCAGCCGATCAGTGGGTCGGTGATTAATTAACTAACACACCGCCGAAGTTAGACGTTTATAGGAGCTCGAGCCGACTACCAACCAGAGGGTTCGCAAACCGGAGGCTTTCGGAATCGCGTAGAAGGAGAGGCGAATTTAGACTTTTGACCGAGGACTTTTATAAAGAGGAGTCCTTACCTCAGTATGTAGGTCCGATGTCCAAATTCAGTTTCTTTCCTCAGCGATCGTGTTCGTGATGCCAAAATTGTTAGATCTCTTAATTTTCAATGAAATGCGAACTCTGGTTGTAGTTTTAATGTAATTTTATTCTGGCAGCAGCAACAAACTTCTGGCTTTAAGCCAGGCCTTTGTCCTTCTGAGACCACATGGCCAAAATGGCTGTTTTTATACCTGGTTCAATTTACAGAAAAGAACGCGCCTTCTTTGACCTTATTGGCTCAATTGATACACTGTTAACCTTTAATTGGCTCGCGACCAAAGGTCCTAAAATGTCAAGTTGATTGATGACTTAATGCAATGTGGTCTGTGTTTTCTCAAAACTGCAACCAGGCTGCAGAGCTTAAATTCTCTATCAATGTTTCTCTTGCCTCTCCGACTGGTGTTAGGACAGCGATGAGCTCAATGATCTCTGCAAACCAGAAGCTCAGATTGGCCTGGACATGCGCTTGAAAAACAAGAAGGCTCCCCGGTCAAAGTTCCTCATTGTCCATTTCCATGGCGGCGGCTTCGTGGCTCAAACCTCCAAATCGCATGAGGTAAGAGATCTCATTGTTTGTGTCTGCTGATTCAGGAAGGGAGCAGCGATTCATTTCAGCTGTGGTCATACGCAGTCCGCTCTCGAGAACAGAAATAGCAATACCAGGGCAGGTTCAGCATGGGGTTAGATACAGAGTAAAGCTCCCTCTGCACTGTCCCATCAAACACTCCCGAGGCAGGTACAGCACGGGGTTAGATACAGAGTAAAGCTCCCTCTACACTGTCCCATCAAACACTCCCAGGGCAGGAACAGCACGAGTTTGATACAGACTAAAGCTCCCTCTACACTGTCCCATCAAACACTCCCAGGGCAGGTACAGCACGGGGTTCGATACAGAGTAAAGCTCCCTCTACACTGTCCCACCAAACACTCCCAGGGTAGGTACAGCACGGGTTAGATACAGAGTAAAGCTCCCTCTACACTGTCCCATCAAACACTCCCAGGGCAGGTACAGCCGGGATTAGATACAGAGTAAAGCTCCCTCTACACTGTCCCATCAAACACTCCCAGGGCAGGTACAGCCGGGGTTAGATACAGAGTAAAGCTCCCTCTACACTGTCCCATCAAACACTCCCAGGGCAGGTACAGCCGGGGTTAGATACAGAGTAAAGCCGGTGCTGAGTTTTCTGCTGCCTGCAATCACACTTATTCTCCGTTTCTGTCTTTTAGGCTTACCTGAAGACTTGGGCCCAGGAACTGGACTCACCGATACTTTCCATCGATTACTCGCTGGCCCCTGAGGCCCCCTTCCCCCGGGCCCTCGAGGAGTGCTTCTTCGCCTATTGCTGGGCAGTGAAGAACTGTCACCTGCTGGGTACGTGTGCGCGCTGCTTGTCAATGTTGCAGCCTAGGAGAAAGGCCCAGGCTCATGATGTGGGATACAAAGTGGGTCAATCAGGACACAGCGATTGGGGGGGCAGCAGCCTCACATTTAACAGGCCGTGGTCTGTCACGATAAGAGCAATGAGGGAGGCAAGGCTTTCAGGGCTCCCTCTACACTGTCCCATCAAACACTCCCAGGGCAGGTACAGCATGGGTTAGATATAGAGTAAAGCTCCCTCTACACTGTCCCATCAAACACTCCCAGGGCAGGTACAGCACGGGGTTAGATACAGAGTAAAGCTCCCTCTACACTGTCCCATTAAACACTCCCAGGGCAGGTACAGCACGGGTTAGATACAGAGTAAAGCTCCCTCTACACTGTCCCATCAAACACTCCCAGGGCAGGTACAGCACGGGGTTAGATACAGAGTAAAGCTCCCTCTACACTGTCCCATCAAACACTCCCACAGCAGGTACAGCACGGGTTAGATACAGAGTAAAGCTCCTGCTACACTGTCCCATCAAACACTCCCAGGGCAGGTACAGCACGGGGTTAGATACAGAGTAAAGCTCCCTCTACACTGTCCCATCAAACACTCCCAGGGTAGGTACAGCATGGGGTTAGATACAGAGTAAAGCTCCCTCTACACTGTCCCCATCAAACACTCCCAGGGCAGGTACAGCACGGGTTAGATATAGAGTAAAGCTCCCTTTACACCGTCCCATCAAACACTCCGAGGGCAGGTACAGCACGGGGTTAGATACAGCGTAAAGCTCCCTCTACACTGTCGAGTCATCTTTCTGTTGCTCACTTTCTAGATTTCAGGAGGATATAGACTATTGAAATGGGCAGGCACGTGGCAGTTGAAATTTAACGCAGGGAAGTGTGAAGTGATACACTTTGTTTGGAAGAATTAGGAAAGGCAATATAAACTAAAGGGTACAATTTGAAATGGGTGCAAGAACAGTGTGTATGTACACAAATCTTTCACAGTGACAGTATGAATTGAGAAAGCTGTTCAGAAAGCATCCTTGGGATCCTTGGCTTAATAGAGGCAGACAGTCCAAAAGCAAGGAAGTCATGGTTATAAAACACTGGTTAGGCTTTAGCTGGAGTAGTGAGTTCGATTCTGGGCACTGTACTTGAGGGAGGATGTGAAGGCCTTAGAGAGGGTGTGGAGGGAGATTGACCCGAATGGTACCAGGGATGGGGAACTTCAGTGATGTGGAGAGACTGGAGAAGCTGGGGTTGTTCTCCTTAGAGCAGAGAAGGTTAAGGGAAGATTTGATCGAGGTCTTTTAATAGAGTAGATAGGGAGAAACTGTTTGCAGTGATTGAAGGGGCATTAACCGGAGGTCACAGCTTTAAGATAATTGGTAAAACTATCAGAGGGGAAGGTGAGGAGAATTGTGTTCACACAGCGAGTTGTTGTGATCGGTGGAAGACCCGGCCTGAAAGGGAAAGAGCAGGGGGGAGTGGGACTGATTGGATAGCTCTGCAAAGAGCCGGCACAGGCACGATGGGCCAATGGCCCCCTTCTGTGCGCTATCATTCAGTGGACTAGAATTTCCATGAAATCCAATATCATCGGATTGTCGCCCAAAAAACCGCTAAGATGATTAAATTAACGGCGGCGAAAAATTACACAAAAAAAAGGAAAAAATTCCACTTGGCGGGAAAAATGGGTCTTACACGCAGATTCTCGGCGGGAAACGCGATCCTGGGCAAATTGGGCGGGACTCCAATTTAGTCCCAAGCTGCGGGTTGGGCCGAGGGAGGGGGGAAAACAGTAAAAATATTTAATCCAAAAGACACACCATAAATAAATCAGAAAACATTCTCAGGACCCTTTTGCACTTAATCGCTGTAAAAGAATTATAAAAGAATGAAAAAGAATTATACAGATTGATAAACGAATGATAAATAATAAAAGAATAATCAAGAATGATAAAAGAAAGATAAAAGAATTATAAAAATATTAGAAAAGAATGATAAAAGAATGATAAAAGAATTATAAAGAATTATAAAAGAATTATAAAGAATGATAAAAGAATTGTAAAATAATTACAAAGAATGATAAAAGAATTAGAAAAGAATTATGAAGAATGATAAAAGAATTATAAAAAATGATAAAAGAATTATAAAGAATGATAAAATAATATTAAAAAATTATAAAGAATGATAAAAGAATTACAGAGAATGATGAAAGAATAATAAAAGAATTATAAAGAATGATAAAAGAATTATAGAATAATAAAAGAATGATAAAAGAATAATAAAAGAATTCTAAAGAAGGATAAAAGAAGTATAAAGAATGATAAAAGAATTATAAAGAATGATAAAATAATTATAAAGAATGATAAAAGAATTATAAAAGAATTATAAAGAATGATAAAAGAATGATAAAATAATTGTAAAGAATGATAAAAAAAATTATAAAAAATGATAAATGAATTATAAAGAATGATAAAATAATATTAAAAAATTATAAAGAATGATAAAAGAATTACAGAGAATGATGAAAGAATAATAAAAGAATTATAAAGAATGATAAAAGAATTATAAAGAATTATAAAGAATGATAAAAGAATTATAGAATAATAAAAGAATGATAAAAGAATAATAAAAGAATTCTAAAGAAGGATAAAAGAAGTATAACGAATGACAAAAGAATTATAAAGAATGATAAAATAATTAGAATGAATGATAAAATAATTATAAAAGAATTATAAAGAATGATAAAAGAATGATAAAATAATTATAAAGAATGATAAAATAATATTAAAAAATTATAAAGAATGATAAAAGAATAAAAAAGAATGATGAAAGAATAATAAAAGAATTATAAAGAATTACAAAGAATGATAAAAGAATTATAGAATAATAAAAGAATGATAAAAGAATAATAAAAGAATTATAAAGAATGATAAAAGAATAATAAAAGAATTATAAAGAATGATAAAATAATATAAAGAATGAAAAAAGAATTATAAATGAATTATAAAGAATGAAAAAAGAATGATGAAAGAATAATAAAAGAATTATAAAGAATTACAAAGAATGATAAAAGAATTATAGAATAATAAAAGAATGATAAACGAATAATAAAAGAATTATAAAGAATGATAAAAGAATTATAAAGAATTATAAAATAATTATAAAAGAATTATAAAGAATGATAAAAGAATGATAAAAGAATAAAAAAGAATGATAAAAGAATTATAAAGAATGATAAAAGAATAAAAAAGAATGATGAAAGAATAATAAAAGAATTATAAAGAATGATAAAAGAATTATAGAATAATAAAAGAATGATAAAAGAATTATAAAGAATGATAAAATAATTATAAAAGAATTATAAAGAATGACAAAATAATGATAAAAGAATTATAAAGAATGATGAAAGAATTATAAAAGAATTATAAAGAATGATAAAATAAGTATAAAGAATGATAAAAAAAGATTAAAGAATTATAAAGAATGATGAAAGAATTATAAAGAATGATAAAATAAGTATAAAGAATGATAAAATAAGTATAAAGAATGATAAAAGAAGAAAAAAGAATGATGAAAGAATAATAAAAGAATTATAAAGATTTATAAAGAATGATAAAAGAATTATAGAATAATAAAAGAATAAGAAAAGAATTATAAAGAATGATAAAATAATTATAAAAGAATTATAAAGAATTATAAAGAATGATAAAAGAATTATAGAATAATAAAAGAATGATAAAAGAATAATAAAAGAATTCTAAAGAAGGATAAAAGAAGTATAACGAATGACAAAATAATTATAAAGAATGATAAAATAATTAGAATGAATGATAAAATAATTATAAAAGAATTATAAAGAATGATAAAAGAATGATAAAATAATTATAAAGAATGATAAAATAATATTAAAAAATTATAAAGAATGATAAAAGAATAAAAAAGAATGATGAAAGAATAATAAAAGAATTATAAAGAATTACAAAGAATGATAAAAGAATTATAGAATAATAAAAGAATGATAAAAGAATAATAAAAGAATTATAAAGAATGATAAAAGAATAATAAAAGAATTATAAAGAATGATAAAATAATATAAAGAATGAAAAAAGAATTATAAATGAATTATAAAGAATGAAAAAAGAATGATGAAAGAATAATAAAAGAATTATAAAGAATTACAAAGAATGATAAAAGAATTATAGAATAATAAAAGAATGATAAACGAATAATAAAAGAATTATAAAGAATGATAAAAGAATTATAAAGAATGATAAAATAATTATAAAAGAATTCTAAAGAATGATAAAAGAATAAAAAAGAATGATAAAAGAATTATAAAGAATGATAAAAGAATAAAAAAGAATGATGAAAGAATAATAAAAGAATTATAAAGAATTATAAAGAATGATAAAAGAATTATAGAATAATAAAAGAATGATAAAAGAATTATAAAGAATGATAAAATAATTATAAAAGAATTATAAAGAATGACAAAATAATGATAAAAGAATTATAAAGAATGATGAAAGAATTATAAAAGAATTATAAAGAATGATAAAATAAGTATAAAGAATAATAAAAAAAGATTAAAGAATTATAAAGAATGATGAAAGAATTATAAAGAATGATAAAATAAGTATAAAGAATGATAAAATAAGTATAAAGAATGATAAAAGAAGAAAAAAGAATGATGAAAGAATAATAAAAGAATTATAAAGAATGACAAAATAATGATAAAAGAATTATAAAGAATGATGAAAGAATTATAAAAGAATTATAAAGAATGATAAAATAAGTATAAAGAATGATAAAAAAAGATTAAAGAATGATAAAATAAGTATAAAGAATGATAAAAGAATGATAAAATAATTATAAAAAATGATAAAAGAATTATAAGAGAATTATAAAGAATGATAAAATAAGTATAAAGAATGATAAACGAATGATAAAAGAATTATAAAGAATGATGAAAGAATTATAAAAGAATTATAAAGAATGATAAAATAAGTATAAAGAATGATAAAATAAGTATAAAGAATGATAAAAGAATAAAAAAGAATGATGAAAGAATAATAAAAGAATTATAAAGAATTATAAAGAATGATAAAAGAATTACAGAATAATAAAAGAATTATAAAGAATGATAAAATAATTATAAAAGAATGATAAAGAATGATAAAATAATGATAAAAGAATTATAAAGAATGATGAAAGAATTATAAAAGGATTATAAAGAATGATAAAATAAGTATAAAGAATGATAAAAGAATGATAAAAGAATTATAAAAAATGATAAAAGAATTATAAGAGAATTATAAAGAATGATAAAATAAGTATAAAGAATGATAAAAGAATGATAAAAGAATTATAAAGAATGATAAAATAAGTATAAGGAATGATAAAATAAGTATAAAGAATGATAAAAGAATAAAAAAGAATGATGAAAGAATAATAAAAGGATTATAAAGAATTATAAAGAATGATAAAAGAATTACAGAATAACAAAAGAATAATAAAAGAATTATAAAGAATGATAAAATAATTATAAAAGAATGATAAAGAATGATAAAATAATGATAAAAGAATTATAAAGAATGATGAAAGAATTATAAAAGGATTATAAAGAATGATAAAATAAGTATAAAGAATTATAAAAGAATGATAAAAGAATTATAAAGTATGATAAAATAAGTATAAAGAATGATAAAATAAATATAAAGAATGATAAAAGAATGATAGAAGAATTATAAAGAATGATGAAAGAATTACAAAAGAATTATAAAGAATGATAAAATAAATATAAAGAATGATAAAATAAGTATAAAGAATGATAAAATAAGTATAAAGAATGATAAAAGAATGATAAAAGAATTATAAAGAATGATAAAATAAGTATAAAGAATGATAAAAGAATTATAAAGAATGATAAAATAATTATAAAGAATGATAAAAGAATGATAAAAGATATATAAAGATTGATAAAAGAATTATAAAGAATGATAAAATAATTATAAAGAATGATAAAAGAATTATAAAGAATGATAAAAGAATGATAAAAGAATTATAAAGATTGATAAAAGAATTATAAAGAATGATAAAAGAATGATAAAGAATGATAAAATAATTATAAAGATTGATAAAAGAATTATAAAAAATGATAAAATAATTATAAAGAATGATAAAAGAATTATAAAGAATGATAAAAGAATTATAAAAGAATTATAAAGATTGATAAAAGAATTATAAAAAATGATAAAATAATTATAAAGAATGATAAAAGAATTATAAAGAATGATAAAATAATTATAAAGAATAATAAAAGAATTATAAAGAATGACAAAAGAATGATAAAAGAATTATAAAGAATGATGAAAGAATTATAAAAGAATTATAAAGAATGATAAAATAAGTATAAAGAATGATAAAATAAGTATAAAGAATGATAAAAGAATAAAAAAGAATGATGAAAGAATAATAAAAGAATTATAAAGAATTATAAAGAATGATAAAAGAATTACAGAATAATAAAAGAATTATAAAGAATGATAAAATAATTATAAAAGAATGATAAAGAATGATAAAATAATGATAAAAGAATTATAAAGAATGATGAAAGAATTATAAAAGGATTATAAAGAATGATAAAATAAGTATAAAGAATGATAAAAGAATGATAAAAGAATTATAAAAAATGATAAAAGAATTATAAGAGAATTATAAAGAATGATAAAATAAGTATAAAGAATGATAAAAGAATGATAAAAGAATTATAAAGAATGATAAAATAAGTATAAAGAATGATAAAATAAGTATAAAGAATGATAAAAGAATAAAAAAGAATGATGAAAGAATAATAAAAGGATTATAACGAATTATAAAGAATGATAAAATAATTATAAAAGAATGATAAAGAATGATAAAATAATGATAAAAGAATTATAAAGAATGATGAAAGAATTATAAAAGGATTATAAAGAATGATAAAATAAGTATAAAGAATGATAAAAGAATGATAAAAGAATTATAAAGAATGATAAAATAAGTATAAGGAATGATAAAATAAGTATAAAGAATGATAAAAGAATAAAAAAGAATGATGAAAGAATAATAAAAGGATTATAAAGAATTATAAAGAATGATAAAAGAATTACAGAATAACAAAAGAATAATAAAAGAATTATAAAGAATGATAAAATAATTATAAAAGAATGATAAAGAATGATAAAATAATGATAAAAGAATTATAAAGAATGATGAAAGAATTATAAAAGGATTATAAAGAATGATAAAATAAGTATAAAGAATTATAAAAGAATGATAAAAGAATTATAAAGTATGATAAAATAAGTATAAAGAATGATAAAATAAATATAAAGAATGATAAAAGAATGATAGAAGAATTATAAAGAATGATGAAAGAATTACAAAAGAATTATAAAGAATGATAAAATAAATATAAAGAATGATAAAATAAGTATAAAGAATGATAAAATAAGTATAAAGAATGATAAAAGAATGATAAAAGAATTATAAAGAATGATAAAATAAGTATAAAGAATGATAAAAGAATTATAAAGAATGATAAAATAATTATAAAGAATGATAAAAGAATGATAAAAGATATATAAAGATTGATAAAAGAATTATAAAGAATGATAAAATAATTATAAAGAATGATAAAAGAATTATAAAGAATGATAAAAGAATGATAAAAGAATTATAAAGATTGATAAAAGAATTATAAAGAATGATAAAAGAATGATAAAGAATGATAAAATAATTATAAAGATTGATAAAAGAATTATAAAAAATGATAAAATAATTATAAAGAATGATAAAAGAATTATAAAGAATGATAAAAGAATTATAAAAGAATTATAAAGATTGATAAAAGAATTATAAAAAATGATAAAATAATTATAAAGAATGATAAAAGAATTATAAAGAATGATAAAATAATTATAAAGAATAATAAAAGAATTATAAAGAATGACAAAAGAATGATAAAAGAATTATAAAGAATGATGAAAGAATTATAAAAGAATTATAAAGAATGATAAAATAAGTATAAAGAATGATAAAATAAGTATAAAGAATGATAAAAGAATAAAAAAGAATGATGAAAGAATAATAAAAGAATTATAAAGAATTATAAAGAATGATAAAAGAATTACAGAATAATAAAAGAATTATAAAGAATGATAAAATAATTATAAAAGAATGATAAAGAATGATAAAATAATGATAAAAGAATTATAAAGAATGATGAAAGAATTATAAAAGGATTATAAAGAATGATAAAATAAGTATAAAGAATGATAAAAGAATGATAAAAGAATTATAAAAAATGATAAAAGAATTATAAGAGAATTATAAAGAATGATAAAATAAGTATAAAGAATGATAAAAGAATGATAAAAGAATTATAAAGAATGATAAAATAAGTATAAAGAATGATAAAATAAGTATAAAGAATGATAAAAGAATAAAAAAGAATGATGAAAGAATAATAAAAGGATTATAACGAATTATAAAGAATGATAAAATAATTATAAAAGAATGATAAAGAATGATAAAATAATGATAAAAGAATTATAAAGAATGATGAAAGAATTATAAAAGGATTATAAAGAATGATAAAATAAGTATAAAGAATTATAAAAGAATGATAAAAGAATTATAAAGTATGATAAAATAAGTATAAAGAATGATAAAATAAATATAAAGAATGATAAAAGAATGATAGAAGAATTATAAAGAATGATGAAAGAATTACAAAAGAATTATAAAGAATGATAAAATAAATATAAAGAATGATAAAATAAGTATAAAGAATGATAAAATAAGTATAAAGAATGATAAAAGAATGATAAAAGAATTATAAAGAATGATAAAATAAGTATAAAGAATGATAAAAGAACTATAAAGAATGATAAAATAATTATAAAGAATGATAAAAGAATGATAAAAGATATATAAAGATTGATAAAAGAATTATAAAGAATGATAAAATAATTATAAAGAATGATAAAAGAATTATAAAGAATGATAAAAGAATGATAAAAGAATTATAAAGATTGATAAAAGAATTATAAAGAATGATAAAAGAATGATAAAGAATGATAAAATAATTATAAAGATTGATAAAAGAATTATAAAAAATGATAAAATAATTATAAAGAATGATAAAAGAATTATAAAGAATGATAAAAGAATTATAAAAGAATTATAAAGATTGATAAAAGAATTATAAAAAATGATAAAATAATTATAAAGAATGATAAAAGAATTATAAAGAATGATAAAATAATTATAAAGAATAATAAAAGAATTATAAAGAATGATAAAAGAATGATAAAAGAATAATAAAGAATGATAAAAGAATTACAAAGAATGAAAAAAAATTATAAAAGCATTATAAAGAATGATAAAAGAATGATAAAAGCATTATAAAGAATTACAAAGAATGAAAAAAAAATTATAAAAGCATTATAAAGAATGATAAAAGAATTACAGAGAATGATAAAAGAATAATAAATGATTTATAAAGAATGATAAAAAAAATTATAAAAGAATGATAAAGAATGATAAAAGAATTATAAATATTGATAAAAGGATTATAAAGAATGATAAAATGATTATAAAGAATGATAAAAGAATTATAAAGAATGATAAAAGGATAATAAAGAATGATAAAAGAATAATAAAGAATGATAATAGAATTAGAAAAAATGAGAAAAGAATTATAAAGAATGATAACATAATGATAAAAGAATAATAAAAGAATGATAAAAGAATTATAAAGAATGATAATAGAATTAGAAAAAATGAGAAAAGAATTACAAATAATTATAAAGAATGATAAAAGAATTATAAAAGAATTATACAGAATGATAAAAGAATTATAAAAGAATTATAAAGAATAATAAGAGAATTATAAAGAATGATAAAAAATTACAAAGAATGATAAAAGAATTATGAACGAATTATAAAGTATGATAAAAGAATTATAAAGAATGATAAAAGAATTGTAAAGAATGATAAAAGAATTATAAAAGATTTATAAAGAATGATAAAAGAATTATAAAAGAATGATTAAAGAATGATAAAAGAATTATAAAGAATGATAAAGGAATTGTAAAGAATGATAAAAGAATTATAAAATAATTATTAAGAATGATAAAAGAATTATAAAGAATGATAAAAGAATTATAAAGAATGATAAACAATGATAAAAGAATTATAAAAGATTTATAAAGAATGATAAAAGAATTATAAAAGAATGATTAAAGAATGATAAAAGAATTATAAAGAATGATAAAAGAATTGTAAAGAACGATAAAAGAATGATAAAAGAATTATAAAGAATGATAAAAGAATTATAAAAGAATTATAAAGAATGATAACAAATGATAAAAGAATTATAAAGAATGATAAAAGAATTATAAAAGAATGATAAACGAATGATAAAAGAATTATAAAATAATTGTAAAGAATTATAAAAGAATTATAAAAAATGATAAAAGAATTATAAAGAATTATAAAGAATGATAAAAGAATTATAAAAGAATTGTAAAGAATGATAAAAGAATTACAAAGAATGATAAAATAATTATGAAAGAATTATAAAGTATGATAAAAGAATTATAAAGAATGATAAAAAATTATAAAGAATTATAAAGAATAATAAAAGAATGATAAAAGAATTATAAAGAATGATAAAAGAATTATAAAGAATTATAAAGAATGATAAAAGAATGATAAAAGAATTATAAAGAATGATAAAAGAATTGTAAAGAATGATAAAAGAATTATAAAAGAATTATAAAGAATGATAAAAGAATTATAAAAGAACTATAAAGAATTATAAAAGAATTATAAAGAATGATAAAAGAATTATAAAAGGATTATAAAGAATGATAAAAAATGATAAAAAGAATTATAAAAAATGATAAAAGATTTATAAAGATTTATAAAGAATGATATAAGAATTATAAAAGACTGATAAAAGAATTATAAAAGAATTATACAGAATGATAAAAGTATTAGAAAGATTGATTAAAGATTGATAAAAGAATTATAAGGAATTATAAAGAATGATAAAAGAATTATAAAAGGATTATAAAGAATGATAAAAGAATTATAAAAGAATTATAAAGAATGATAAAAGTATTAGAAAGATTGATTAAAGAATGATAAAAGAATTATAAGGAATTATAAAGAATGATAAAAGAATTATAAAAGGATTATAAAGAATGATAAAAGAATTATAAAAGAATTATAAAGAATGATAAAAGTATTAGAAAGATTGATTAAAGAATGATAAAAGAATTATAAAAGAATTATAAAGAATGATAAAAGAATTATAAAGGATTATAAAGAATGAAAAAAGAATTATAAAAGAATTATAAAGAATAATAAAAGAATTATAAAGAATGATAAAAGAATTTAAAAAGAATTATAAAGAATGATAAAAGTATTAGAAAGAATGATTAAAGAATGATAAAAGAATTATAAATAATTATAAAAGAATTAGAAAGAATGATAAAAGAATTATAAAAGAAGTATAAAGAATGATAAAAGAATTATAAAAGAATTATAAAGAATAATTAGAGAATTGTAAAGAATGATAAAAGAATTACAAAGAATGATAAAAGAATTATGAAAGAATTATAAAGTATGATAAAAGAATTATAAAGAATGATAAAAGAATTATAAAGAATTATAAAGAATGATAAAAGAATGATAAAAGAATTATAAAGAATGATAAAAAATGATAAAAGAATTATAAAGAATGATAAAAGAATTATAAAAGATTTATAAAGAATGATAAAAGAATTATAAAAGAATGATTAAAGAATGATAAAAGAATTATAAAGAATGATAAAGGAATTGTAAAGAATGATAAAAGAATTATAAAAGAATTATTAAGAATGATAAAAGAATTATAAAGAATGATAAAAGAATTATAAAGAATGATAAAAAATGATAAAAGAATTATAAAGAATGATAAAAGAATTATAAAAGATTTATAAAGAATGATAAAAGAATTATGAAAGAATGATTAAAGAATGATAAAAGAATTATAAAGAATGATAAAAGAATTATAAAAGAATTATAAAGAATGATCAAAAATGATAAAAGTATTATAAAGAATGATAAAAGAATTATAAAAGAATGATAAACGAATGATAAAAGAATTATAAAAGAATTATAAAGAATGATAAACGAATTATAAAGAATGATAAAGAATGATAAAAGAATGATAAAAGAATTATAAAAGGATTATAAAGAATGATAAAAAATGATAAAAGAATTATAAAAAATGATAAAAGAATTATAAAAGATTTATAAAGAATGATAAAAGAATTATAAAGAATGATAAAAGAATTTTAAAGAATGATAAAAGAATTATAAAGAATGATAAAAGAATTGTAAAGAATGATAAAAGAACGATAAAAGAATTATAAAGAATGATAAAAGAATTATAAAGAATGATAAAAGAATTATAAAGAATTATAAAGAATGATAAAAGATTTATAAAGATTTATAAAGAATGATATAAGAATTATAAAAGACTGATAAAAGAATTATAAAAGAATTATACAGAATGATAAAAGTATTAGAAAGATTGATTAAAGATTGATAAAAGAATTATAAGGAATTATAAAGAATGATAAAAGAATTATAAAAGGATTATAAAGAATGATAAAAGAATTATAAAAGAATTATAAAGAATGATAAAAGTATTAGAAAGATTGATTAAAGAATGATAAAAGAATTATAAAAGAATGATAAAAGTATTAGAAAGATTGATTAAAGAATGATAAAAGAATTATAAAAGAATTATAAAGAATGATAAAAGAATTATAAAGGATTATAAAGAATGATAAAAGAATTATAAAGATTTATAAAGAATGATATAAGAATTATAAAAGACTGATAAAAGAATTATAAAAGAATTATACAGAATGATAAAAGTATTAGAAAGATTGATTAAAGATTGATAAAAGAATTATAAGGAATTATAAAGAATGATAAAAGAATTATAAAAGGATTATAAAGAATGATAAAAGAATTATAAAAGAATTATAAAGAATGATAAAAGTATTAGAAAGATTGATTAAAGAATGATAAAAGAATTATAAGGAATTATAAAGAATGATAAAAGAATTATAAAAGGATTATAAAGAATGATAAAAGAATTATAAAAGAATTATAAAGAATGATAAAAGTATTAGAAAGATTGATTAAAGAATGATAAAAGAATTATAAAAGAATTATAAAGAATGATAAAAGAATTATAAAGGATTATAAAGAATGAAAAAAGAATTATAAAAGAATTATAAAGAATTATAAAAGAATTATAAAAAATGATAAAAGAATTATAAAGAATTATAAAGAATGATAAAAGAATTATAAAAGAATTGTAAAGAATGATAAAAGAATTACAAAGAATGATAAAATAATTATGAAAGAATTATAAAGTATGATAAAAGAATTATAAAGAATGATAAAAAATTATAAAGAATTATAAAGAATAATAAAAGAATGATAAAAGAATTATAAAGAATGATAAAAGAATTATAAAGAATTATAAAGAATGATAAAAGAATGATAAAAGAATTATAAAGAATGATAAAAGAATTGTAAAGAATGATAAAAGAATTATAAAAGAATTATAAAGAATGATAAAAGAATTATAAAAGAACTATAAAGAATTATAAAAGAATTATAAAGAATGATAAAAGAATTATAAAAGGATTATAAAGAATGATAAAAAATGATAAAAAGAATTATAAAAAATGATAAAAGATTTATAAAGATTTATAAAGAATGATATAAGAATTATAAAAGACTGATAAAAGAATTATAAAAGAATTATACAGAATGATAAAAGTATTAGAAAGATTGATTAAAGATTGATAAAAGAATTATAAGGAATTATAAAGAATGATAAAAGAATTATAAAAGGATTATAAAGAATGATAAAAGAATTATAAAAGAATTATAAAGAATGATAAAAGTATTAGAAAGATTGATTAAAGAATGATAAAAGAATTATAAGGAATTATAAAGAATGATAAAAGAATTATAAAAGGATTATAAAGAATGATAAAAGAATTATAAAAGAATTATAAAGAATGATAAAAGTATTAGAAAGATTGATTAAAGAATGATAAAAGAATTATAAAAGAATTATAAAGAATGATAAAAGAATTATAAAGGATTATAAAGAATGAAAAAAGAATTATAAAAGAATTATAAAGAATAATAAAAGAATTATAAAGAATGATAAAAGAATTTAAAAAGAATTATAAAGAATGATAAAAGTATTAGAAAGAATGATTAAAGAATGATAAAAGAATTATAAATAATTATAAAAGAATTAGAAAGAATGATAAAAGAATTATAAAAGAAGTATAAAGAATGATAAAAGAATTATAAAAGAATTATAAAGAATAATTAGAGAATTGTAAAGAATGATAAAAGAATTACAAAGAATGATAAAAGAATTATGAAAGAATTATAAAGTATGATAAAAGAATTAT
This sequence comes from Pristiophorus japonicus, assembly GCF_044704955.1. Taxonomy (NCBI): domain Eukaryota; kingdom Metazoa; phylum Chordata; class Chondrichthyes; family Pristiophoridae; genus Pristiophorus; species Pristiophorus japonicus. The sequence continues at coordinate 4,072,595 of NC_092010.1, forward strand.
AAAGAATGATAAAAGAATTATAAAGAATTATAAAGAATGATAAAAGAATGATAAAAGAATTATAAAGAATGATAAAAAATGATAAAAGAATTATAAAGAATGATAAAAGAATTATAAAAGATTTATAAAGAATGATAAAAGAATTATAAAAGAATGATTAAAGAATGATAAAAGAATTATAAAGAATGATAAAGGAATTGTAAAGAATGATAAAAGAATTATAAAAGAATTATTAAGAATGATAAAAGAATTATAAAGAATGATAAAAGAATTATAAAGAATGATAAAAAATGATAAAAGAATTATAAAGAATGATAAAAGAATTATAAAAGATTTATAAAGAATGATAAAAGAATTATGAAAGAATGATTAAAGAATGATAAAAGAATTATAAAGAATGATAAAAGAATTATAAAAGAATTATAAAGAATGATCAAAAATGATAAAAGTATTATAAAGAATGATAAAAGAATTATAAAAGAATGATAAACGAATGATAAAAGAATTATAAAAGAATTATAAAGAATGATAAACGAATTATAAAGAATGATAAAGAATGATAAAAGAATGATAAAAGAATTATAAAAGGATTATAAAGAATGATAAAAAATGATAAAAGAATTATAAAAAATGATAAAAGAATTATAAAAGATTTATAAAGAATGATAAAAGAATTATAAAGAATGATAAAAGAATTTTAAAGAATGATAAAAGAATTATAAAGAATGATAAAAGAATTGTAAAGAATGATAAAAGAACGATAAAAGAATTATAAAGAATGATAAAAGAATTATAAAGAATGATAAAAGAATTATAAAGAATTATAAAGAATGATAAAAGATTTATAAAGATTTATAAAGAATGATATAAGAATTATAAAAGACTGATAAAAGAATTATAAAAGAATTATACAGAATGATAAAAGTATTAGAAAGATTGATTAAAGATTGATAAAAGAATTATAAGGAATTATAAAGAATGATAAAAGAATTATAAAAGGATTATAAAGAATGATAAAAGAATTATAAAAGAATTATAAAGAATGATAAAAGTATTAGAAAGATTGATTAAAGAATGATAAAAGAATTATAAAAGAATGATAAAAGTATTAGAAAGATTGATTAAAGAATGATAAAAGAATTATAAAAGAATTATAAAGAATGATAAAAGAATTATAAAGGATTATAAAGAATGATAAAAGAATTATAAAAGAATTATAAAGAATAATAAAAGAATTATAAAGAATGATAAAAGAATTAAAAAAGAATTATAAAGAATGATAAAAGTATTAGAAAGAATGATTAAAGAATGATAAAAGAATTATAAATAATTATAAAAGAATTAGAAAGAATGATAAAAGAATTATAAAAGAAGTATAAAGAATGATAAAAGAATTATAAAAGAATTATAAAGAATAATAAGAGAATTATAAAGAATGATAAAAGAATTACAAAGAATGATAAAAGAATTATGAAAGAATTATAAAGTATGATAAAAGAATTATAAAGAATGATAAAAGAATTATAAAGAATTATAAAGAATGATAAAAGAATGATAAAAGAATTATAAAGAATGATAAAAAATGATAAAAGAATTATAAAGAATGATAAAAGAATTATAAAAGATTTATAAAGAATGATAAAAGAATTATAAAAGAATGATTAAAGAATGATAAAAGAATTATAAAGAATGATAAAGGAATTGTAAAGAATGATAAAAGAATTATAAAAGAATTATTAAGAATGATAAAAGAATTATAAAGAATGATAAAAGAATTATAAAGAATGACAAAAAATGATAAAAGAATTATAAAGAATGATAAAAAATGATAAAAGAATTATAAAGAATGATAAAAGAATGATAAAAGAATTATAAAGAATGATAAAAGAATTATAAAAGAATTATAAAGAATGATCAAAAATGATAAAAGTATTATAAAGAATGATAAAAGAATTATAAAAGAATGATAAACGAATGATAAAAGAATTATAAAAGAATTATAAAATAATTGTAAAGAATTATAAAAGAATTATAAAGAATGATAAAAGAATTATAAAGAATTATAAAGAATGATAAAAGAATGATAAAAGAATTATAAAATAATTGTAAAGAATGATAAAAGAATTATAAAACAATTATAAAGAATGATAAAAGAATTATAAAGAATGATAAAAGAATTATAAAGAATGATCCAAAATGATAAAAGTATTATAAAGAATGATAAAAGAATTATAAAAGAATTATAAAGAATGATAAAAGATTTATAAAGATTTATAAAGAATTATAAAAGACTGATAAAAGAATTATAAAGAATTATAAAGAATGATAAAAGAAATATATAAGAATGATAAATGAATTATAAAGAATGATAAAAGAATTATAAAAAATGATAAAATAATTATAAAGAATGATAAAAGAATTATAAAGAATGATAAAAGAATTATAAAACAATTATAAAGAATGATAAAAGAATTATAAAGAATGATAAAAGAATTATAAAGAATGATCAAAAATGATAAAAGAATTATAAAGAATGATAAAAGAATTATAAAAGAATTATAAAGAATGATAAAAGATTTATAAAAGAATAATAAAAGAATTATAAAGAATGATAAAAGACTGATAAAAGAATTATAAAATAATTATAAAGAATTATAAAGAATGATAAAAGAATTACTGAATGATAAATGAATTATAAAGAATGATAAAAGAATTATACAGAATGATAAAAGTATTAGAAAGATTGATTAAAGAATGATAAAAGAATTATAAAGAATTATAAAAGAATTATAAAGAATGATAAAAGAATTATAAAAGGATTATAAAGAATGATAAAAGAATTATAAAGAATGATAAAAGAATTATAAAAGGATTGTAAAGAATGATAAAAGAATTATTAAAGAATAATAAAAGAATTATAAAGAATGATAAAAGCATTATAAATGAATTATAAACAATGATAAAAGAATTATAAAAGAATTATAAAGAATGATAAAAGAATTATAAAGGATTATAAAGAATTGTAAAGAATGATAAAAGCATTATAAAAGAATTATAAAGAATAATAAAAGAATTATAAAAGAATTATAAAGAATGATAAAAGAATTATAAAGGATTATAAAGTATGATAAAAGAATTATAAAAGATTTATAAAGAATTATAAAGAATTGTAAAGAATGATAAAAGCATTATAAAAGAATTATAAAGAATAATAAAAGAATTATAAAAGAATTATAAAGAATAATAAAAGAATTATAAAGAATGATAAAAGTACTAGAAAGATTGATTAAAGAATTATAAAAGAATTATAAAGAATTATAAAAGAATTATAAAAGGATTATAAAGAATGATAAAAGAATGATAAAAAGAATTATGAAAGAATTATAAAGTATGATAAAAGAATTATAAAGAATGATAAAAAATTATAAAGAATTATAAAGAATGATAAAAGTATTAGAAAGATTTATAAAGAATGATAAAAGAATTATAAAAGAATGATTAAAGAATTATAAAGAATGATAAAAGAATTATAAAAGAAGTATAACGAATTATAAAAGAATTATAAAAGAATTATAAAGAATAATAAGAGAATTATAAAGAATGATAAAAGAATTACAAAGAATGATAAAAGAATTATGAAAGAATTATAAAGTATGATAAAAGAATTATAAAGAATGATAAAAAATTACAAAGAATTATAAAGAATAATAAAAGAATGATAAAAGAATTATAAAGAATGATAAAAGAATTATAAAGAATTATAAAGAATGATAAAAGAATGATAAAAGAATAATAAAGAATGATAAAAGAATTGTAAAGAATGATAAAAGAATTATAAAAGAATTATAAAAGAATGATTAAAGAATGATAAAAGAATTATAAAGAATGATAAAAGAATTGTAAAGAATGATAAAAGAATGATAAAAGAATTATAAAGAATGATAAAAGAATTATAAAGAATTATAAAGAATGATAAAAGATTTATAAAGAATTATAAAAGAATTATAAAGAATGATCAAAAATGATAAAAGTATTATAAAGAATGATAAAAGAATTATAAAAGAATGATAAACGAATGATAAAAGAATTATAAAAGAATTATAAAATAATTGTAAAGAATTATAAAAGAATTATAAAGAATGATAAAAGAATTATAAAGAATTATAAAGAATGATAAAAGAATGATAAAAGAATTATAAAATAATTGTAAAGAATGATAAAAGAATTATAAAACAATTATAAAGAATGATAAAAGAATTATAAAGAATGATAAAAGAATTATAAAGAATGATCAAAAATGATAAAAGTATTATAAAGAATGATAAAAGAATTATAAAAGAATTATAAAGAATGATAAAAGATTTATAAAGATTTATAAAGAATTATAAAAGACTGATAAAAGAATTATAAAGAATTATAAAGAATGATAAAAGAAATATATAAGAATGATAAATGAATTATAAAGAATGATAAAAGAATTATAAAAAATGATAAAATAATTATAAAGAATGATAAAAGAATTATAAAGAATGATAAAAGAATTATAAAACAATTATAAAGAATGATAAAAGAATTATAAAGAATGATAAAAGAATTATAAAGAATGATCAAAAATGATAAAAGAATTATAAAGAATGATAAAAGAATTATAAAAGAATTATAAAGAATGATAAAAGATTTATAAAAGAATAATAAAAGAATTATAAAGAATGATAAAAGACTGATAAAAGAATTATAAAATAATTATAAAGAATTATAAAGAATGATAAAAGAAATATATAAGAATGATAAATGAATTATAAAGAATGATAAAAGAATTATACAGAATGATAAAAGTATTAGAAAGATTGATTAAAGAATGATAAAAGAATTATAAAGAATTATAAAAGAATTATAAAGAATGAGAAAAGAATTATAAAAGGATTATAAAGAATGATAAAAGAATTACAAAAGAATTATAAAGAATGATAAAAGTATTAGAAAGATTGATTAAAGAATGATAAAAGGATTATAAAGAATGATAAAAGAATTATAAAGAATGATAAAAGAATTATAAAGAATGATAAAAGAATTATAAAAGGATTGTAAAGAATGATAAAAGAATTATTAAAGAATAATAAAAGAATTATAAAGAATGATAAAAGCATTATAAATGAATTATAAACAATGATAAAAGAATTATAAAAGAATTATAAAGAATGATAAAAGAATTATAAAGGATTATAAAGAATTGTAAAGAATGATAAAAGCATTATAAAAGAATTATAAAGAATAATAAAAGAATTATAAAAGAATTATAAAGAATGATAAAAGAATTATAAAGGATTATAAAGTATGATAAAAGAATTATAAAAGATTTATAAAGAATTATAAAGAATTGTAAAGAATGATAAAAGCATTATAAAAGAATTATAAAGAATAATAAAAGAATTATAAAAGAATTATAAAGAATAATAAAAGAATTATAAAGAATGATAAAAGTACTAGAAAGATTGATTAAAGAATTATAAAAGAATTATAAAGAATTATAAAAGAATTATAAAAGGATTATAAAGAATGATAAAAGAATGATAAAAAGAATTATGAAAGAATTATAAAGTATGATAAAAGAATTATAAAGAATGATAAAAAATTATAAAGAATTATAAAGAATGATAAAAGTATTAGAAAGATTTATAAAGAATGATAAAAGAATTATAAAAGAATGATTAAAGAATTATAAAGAATGATAAAAGAATTATAAAAGAAGTATAACGAATTATAAAAGAATTATAAAAGAATTATAAAGAATAATAAGAGAATTATAAAGAATGATAAAAGAATTACAAAGAATGATAAAAGAATTATGAAAGAATTATAAAGTATGATAAAAGAATTATAAAGAATGATAAAAAATTACAAAGAATTATAAAGAATAATAAAAGAATGATAAAAGAATTATAAAGAATGATAAAAGAATTATAAAGAATTATAAAGAATGATAAAAGAATGATAAAAGAATAATAAAGAATGATAAAAGAATTGTAAAGAATGATAAAAGAATTATAAAAGAATTATAAAGAATGATAAAAGAATTATAAAAGAAATATAAAGAATTATAAAAGAATTATAAAGAATGATAAAAGAATTATAAAAGGATTATAAAGAATGATAAAAGAATTATAAAGAATGATAAAAGAATTATAAAGAATGATAAAAGAATGATAAAAGAATGATTAAAGAATGATAAAAGAATTATAAAGAATGATAAAAGAATTGTAAAGAATGATAAAAGAATGATAAAAGAATTATAAAGAATGATAAAAGAATTATAAAGAATTATAAAGAATGATAAAAGATTTATAAAGAATTATAAAAGAATTATAAAGAATGATCAAAAATGATAAAAGTATTATAAAGAATGATAAAAGAATTATAAAAGAATGATAAACGAATGATAAAAGAATTATAAAAGAATTATAAAATAATTGTAAAGAATTATAAAAGAATTATAAAGAATGATAAAAGAATTATAAAGAATTATAAAGAATGATAAAAGAATGATAAAAGAATTATAAAATAATTTTAAAGAATGATAAAAGAATTATAAAACAATTATAAAGAATGATAAAAGAATTATAAAGAATGATAAAAGAATTATAAAGAATTATAAAGAATAATAAAAGAATGATAAAAGAATTATAAAGAATGATAAAAGAATTATAAAGAATTATAAAGAATGATAAAAGAATGATAAAAGAATAATAAAGAATGATAAAAGAATTGTAAAGAATGATAAAAGAATTATAAAAGAATTATAAAGAATGATAAAAGAATTATAAAAGAAATATAAAGAATTATAAAAGAATTATAAAGAATGATAAAAGAATTATAAAAGGATTATAAAGAATTATAAAAGGATTATAAAGAATGATAAAAGATTTATAAAGAATGATAAAAGAATTATAAAAGAATGATTAAAGAATGATAAAAGAATTATAAAGAATGATAAAAGAATTGTAAAGAATGATAAAAGAATGATAAAAGAATTATAAAGAATGATAAAAGAATTATAAAGAATTATAAAGAATGATAAAAGATTTATAAAGAATTATAAAAGAATTATAAAGAATGATCAAAAATGATAAAAGTATTATAAAGAATGATAAAAGAATTATAAAAGAATGATAAACGAATGATAAAAGAATTATAAAAGAATTATAAAATAATTGTAAAGAATTATAAAAGAATTATAAAGAATGATAAAAGAATTATAAAGAATTATAAAGAATGATAAAAGAATGATAAAAGAATTATAAAATAATTGTAAAGAATGATAAAAGAATTATAAAACAATTATAAAGAATGATAAAAGAATTATAAAGAATGATAAAAGAATTATAAAAGAATTATAAAGAATGATAAAAGATTTATAAAGATTTATAAAGAATTATAAAAGACTGATAAAAGAATTATAAAGAATTATAAAGAATGATAAAAGAAATATATAAGAATGATAAATGAATTATAAAGAATGATAAAAGAATTATAAAAAATGATAAAATAATTATAAAGAATGATAAAAGAATTATAAAGAATGATAAAAGAATTATAAAACAATTATAAAGAATGATAAAAGAATTATAAAGAATGATAAAAGAATTATAAAGAATGATCAAAAATGATAAAAGAATTATAAAGAATGATAAAAGAATTATAAAAGAATTATAAAGAATGATAAAAGATTTATAAAAGAATAATAAAAGAATTATAAAGAATGATAAAAGACTGATAAAAGAATTATAAAATAATTATAAAGAATTATAAAGAATGATAAAAGAATTATAAAAGAATTATAAAGAATGATAAAAGAATTATAAAGGATTATAAAGAATTGTAAAGAATGATAAAAGCATTATAAAAGAATTATAAAGAATAATAAAAGAATTATAAAAGAATTATAAAGAATGATAAAAGAATTATAAAGGATTATAAAGTATGATAAAAGAATTATAAAAGATTTATAAAGAATTATAAAGAATTGTAAAGAATGATAAAAGCATTATAAAAGAATTATAAAGAATAATAAAAGAATTATAAAAGAATTATAAAGAATAATAAAAGAATTATAAAGAATGATAAAAGTACTAGAAAGATTGATTAAAGAATTATAAAAGAATTATAAAGAATTATAAAAGAATTATAAAAGGATTATAAAGAATGATAAAAGAATGATAAAAAGAATTATGAAAGAATTATAAAGTATGATAAAAGAATTATAAAGAATGATAAAAAATTATAAAGAATTATAAAGAATGATAAAAGTATTAGAAAGATTTATAAAGAATGATAAAAGAATTATAAAAGAATGATTAAAGAATTATAAAGAATGATAAAAGAATTATAAAAGAAGTATAACGAATTATAAAAGAATTATAAAAGAATTATAAAGAATAATAAGAGAATTATAAAGAATGATAAAAGAATTACAAAGAATGATAAAAGAATTATGAAAGAATTATAAAGTATGATAAAAGAATTATAAAGAATGATAAAAAATTACAAAGAATTATAAAGAATAATAAAAGAATGATAAAAGAATTATAAAGAATGATAAAAGAATTATAAAGAATTATAAAGAATGATAAAAGAATGATAAAAGAATAATAAAGAATGATAAAAGAATTGTAAAGAATGATAAAAGAATTATAAAAGAATTATAAAGAATGATAAAAGAATTATAAAAGAAATATAAAGAATTATAAAAGAATTATAAAGAATGATAAAAGAATTATAAAAGGATTATAAAGAATGATAAAAGAATTATAAAGAATGATAAAAGAATTATAAAGAATGATAAAAGAATGATAAAAGAATGATTAAAGAATGATAAAAGAATTATAAAGAATGATAAAAGAATTGTAAAGAATGATAAAAGAATGATAAAAGAATTATAAAGAATGATAAAAGAATTATAAAGAATTATAAAGAATGATAAAAGATTTATAAAGAATTATAAAAGAATTATAAAGAATGATCAAAAATGATAAAAGTATTATAAAGAATGATAAAAGAATTATAAAAGAATGATAAACGAATGATAAAAGAATTATAAAAGAATTATAAAATAATTGTAAAGAATTATAAAAGAATTATAAAGAATGATAAAAGAATTATAAAGAATTATAAAGAATGATAAAAGAATGATAAAAGAATTATAAAATAATTTTAAAGAATGATAAAAGAATTATAAAACAATTATAAAGAATGATAAAAGAATTATAAAGAATGATAAAAGAATTATAAAGAATTATAAAGAATAATAAAAGAATGATAAAAGAATTATAAAGAATGATAAAAGAATTATAAAGAATTATAAAGAATGATAAAAGAATGATAAAAGAATAATAAAGAATGATAAAAGAATTGTAAAGAATGATAAAAGAATTATAAAAGAATTATAAAGAATGATAAAAGAATTATAAAAGAAATATAAAGAATTATAAAAGAATTATAAAGAATGATAAAAGAATTATAAAAGGATTATAAAGAATTATAAAAGGATTATAAAGAATGATAAAAGATTTATAAAGAATGATAAAAGAATTATAAAAGAATGATTAAAGAATGATAAAAGAATTATAAAGAATGATAAAAGAATTGTAAAGAATGATAAAAGAATGATAAAAGAATTATAAAGAATGATAAAAGAATTATAAAGAATTATAAAGAATGATAAAAGATTTATAAAGAATTATAAAAGAATTATAAAGAATGATCAAAAATGATAAAAGTATTATAAAGAATGATAAAAGAATTTAAAAAGAATGATAAACGAATGATAAAAGAATTATAAAAGAATTATAAAATAATTGTAAAGAATTATAAAAGAATTATAAAGAATGATAAAAGAATTATAAAGAATTATAAAGAATGATAAAAGAATGATAAAAGAATTATAAAATAATTGTAAAGAATGATAAAAGAATTATAAAACAATTATAAAGAATGATAAAAGAATTATAAAGAATGATAAAAGAATTATAAAAGAATTATAAAGAATGATAAAAGATTTATAAAGATTTATAAAGAATTATAAAAGACTGATAAAAGAATTATAAAGAATTATAAAGAATGATAAAAGAAATATATAAGAATGATAAATGAATTATAAAGAATGATAAAAGAATTATAAAAAATGATAAAATAATTATAAAGAATGATAAAAGAATTATAAAGAATGATAAAAGAATTATAAAACAATTATAAAGAATGATAAAAGAATTATAAAGAATGATAAAAGAATTATAAAGAATGATCAAAAATGATAAAAGAATTATAAAGAATGATAAAAGAATTATAAAAGAATTATAAAGAATGATAAAAGATTTATAAAAGAATAATAAAAGAATTATAAAGAATGATAAAAGACTGATAAAAGAATTATAAAATAATTATAAAGAATTATAAAGAATGATAAAAGAAATATATAAGAATGATAAATGAATTATAAAGAATGATAAAAGAATTATACAGAATGATAAAAGTATTAGAAAGATTGATTAAAGAATGATAAAATAATTATAAAGAATTATAAAAGAATTATAAAGAATGAGAAAAGAATTATAAAAGGATTATAAAGAATGATAAAAGAATTACAAAAGAATTATAAAGAATGATAAAAGTATTAGAAAGATTGATTAAAGAATGATAAAAGGATTATAAAGAATGATAAAAGAATTATAAAGAATGATAAAAGAATTATAAAGAATGATAAAAGAATTATAAAAGGATTGTAAAGAATGATAAAAGAATTATTAAAGAATAATAAAAGAATTATAAAGAATGATAAAAGCATTATAAATGAATTATAAACAATGATAAAAGAATTATAAAAGAATTATAAAGAATGATAAAAGAATTATAAAGGATTATAAAGAATTGTAAAGAATGATAAAAGCATTATAAAAGAATTATAAAGAATAATAAAAGAATTATAAAAGAATTATAAAGAATGATAAAAGAATTATAAAGGATTATAAAGTATGATAAAAGAATTATAAAAGATTTATAAAGAATTATAAAGAATTGTAAAGAATGATAAAAGCATTATAAAAGAATTATAAAGAATAATAAAAGAATTATAAAAGAATTATAAAGAATAATAAAAGAATTATAAAGAATGATAAAAGTACTAGAAAGATTGATTAAAGAATTATAAAAGAATTATAAAGAATTATAAAAGAATTATAAAAGGATTATAAAGAATGATAAAAGAATGATAAAAAGAATTATGAAAGAATTATAAAGTATGATAAAAGAATTATAAAGAATGATAAAAAATTATAAAGAATTATAAAGAATGATAAAAGTATTAGAAAGATTTATAAAGAATGATAAAAGAATTATAAAAGAATGATTAAAGAATTATAAAGAATGATAAAAGAATTATAAAAGAAGTATAACGAATTATAAAAGAATTATAAAAGAATTATAAAGAATAATAAGAGAATTATAAAGAATGATAAAAGAATTACAAAGAATGATAAAAGAATTATGAAAGAATTATAAAGTATGATAAAAGAATTATAAAGAATGATAAAAAATTACAAAGAATTATAAAGAATAATAAAAGAATGATAAAAGAATTATAAAGAATGATAAAAGAATTATAAAGAATTATAAAGAATGATAAAAGAATGATAAAAGAATAATAAAGAATGATAAAAGAATTGTAAAGAATGATAAAAGAATTATAAAAGAAATATAAAGAATTATAAAAGAATTATAAAGAATGATAAAAGAATTATAAAAGGATTATAAAGAATGATAAAAGAATTATAAAGAATGATAAAAGAATTATAAAGAATGATAAAAAATGATAAAAGAATTATAAAGAATGATAAAAAATGATAAAAGAATTATAAAAAATGATAAAAGAATTATAAAAGATTTATAAAGAATGATAAAAGAATTATAAAAGAATGATTAAAGAATGATAAAAGAATTATAAAGAATGATAAAAGAATTGTAAAGAATGATAAAAGAATGATAAAAGAATTATAAAGAATGATAAAAGAATTATAAAGAATTATAAAGAATGATAAAAGATTTATAAAGATTTATAAAGAATGATAAAAGAATTATAAAAGACTGATAAAAGAATTATAAAAGAATCATACAGAATGATAAAAGTAGTAGAGAGATTGATTAAAGATTGATAAAATAATTATAAGGAATTATAAAGAATGATAAAAGAATTATAAAAGGATTATAAAGAATGATAAAAGAATTATAAAAGAATGATAAAAGAATTATAAAGAATGATAAAAGAATTGTAAAGAATGATAAAAGAATTGTAAAGAATGATAAAAGAATTATCAAAGAATTTTAAAGAATGATAAAAGAATTATAAAAGAATTATAAAGAATGATAAAAGAATGATAAAAGAATTATAAAGAATGATAAAAAATGATAAAAGAATTATAAAGAATGATAAAAGAATTATAAAAGATTTATAAAGAATGATAAAAGAATGATAAAAGAATAATAAAGAATGATAAAAGAATTATAAAAGGATTATAAAGAATGATAAAAGAATTATAAAGAGTGATAAAAGAATTATAAAGAATGATAAAAGAATTATAAAAGGATTATAAAGAATGATAAAAGAATTATAAAAGAATTATAAAGAATGATAAAAGTATTAGAAAGATTGATTAAAGAATGATAAAAGAATTATAAAAGAATTATAAAGAATGATAAAAGAATTATAAAGGATTATAAAGAATGATAAAAGAATTATAAAAGAATTATAAAGAATAATAAAAGAATTATAAAGAATGATAAAAGAATTAAAAAAGAATTATAAAGAATGATAAAAGTATTAGAAAGAATGATTAAAGAATGATAAAAGAATTATAAATAATTATAAAAGAATTAGAAAGAATGATAAAAGAATTATAAAAGAAGTATAAAGAATGATAAAAGAATTATAAAAGAATTATAAAGAATAATAAGAGAATTATAAAGAATGATAAAAGAATTACAAAGAATGATAAAAGAATTATGAAAGAATTATAAAGTATGATAAAAGAATTATAAAGAATGATAAAAAATTATAAAGAATTATAAAGAATAATAAAAGAATGATAAAAGAATTATAAAGAATGATAAAATAATTATAAAGAATGATAAAAAATGATAAAAGAATTATAAAGAATGATAAAAGAATTATAAAAGATTTATAAAGAATGATAAAAGAATGATAAAAGAATAATTAAAGAATGATAAAAGAATTATAAAGAATGATAAAGGAATTGTAAAGAATGATAAAAGAATTATAAAAGAATTATTAAGAATGATAAAAGAATTATAAAGAATGATAAAAGAATTATAAAGAATGACAAAAAATGATAAAAGAATTATAAAGAATGATAAAAAATGATGAAAGAATTATAAAGAATGATAAAAGAATTATAAAAGATTTATAAAGATTGATAAAAGAATTATGAAAGAATGATAAAAGAATTATAAAGAATGATAAAAGAATTATAAAGAATGATAAAAGAATTATAAAAGAATTATAAAGAATGATCAAAAATGATAAAAGAATTATAAAGAATGATAAAAAAATTATAAAAGAATGATAAACGAATGATAAAAGAATTATAAAAGAATTATAAAATAATTGTAAAGAATTATAAAAGAATTATAAAGAATGATAAAAGAATTATAAAGAATGATAAAAGAATGATAAAAGAATTATAAAACAATTATAAAGAATGATAAAAGAATTATAAAGAATGATAAAAGAATGATAAAAGAATTATAAAGAATGATCAAAAATAATAAAAGAATTATAAAGAATGATAAAAGAATTATAAAAGAATTATAAAGAATGATAAAAGATTTATAAAGATTTATAAAGAATTATAAAAGACTGATAAAAGAATTATAAAAGAATTATAAAGAATTATAAAGAATGATAAAAGAAATATATAAGAATGATAAATGAATTGTAAAGAATGATAAAAGAATTATAAAAGAATTATACAGAATGATAAAAGTATTAGAAAGATTGATTAAAGAATGATAAAAGAATTATAAAGAATTATAAAAGAATTATAAAGAATGATAAAAGAATTATAAAAGGATTATAAAGAATGATAAAAGAATTATAAAGAATGATAAAAGAATTATAAAGAATGATAAAATAATTATAAAGAATTATAAAGAATGATAAAAGAATTATAAAAGGATTATAAAGAATGATAAAAGAATTATAAAGATTGATAAAAGAATTATAAAGAATGATAAAATAATTATAAAGAATTATAAAGAATGATAAAAGAATGATAAAAGAATTATAAAGATTGATAAAAGAATTATAAAGAATGATAAAAGAATAATAATGAATGATAAAAGAATTACAAAGAATGAAAAAAAATTATAAAAGCATTATAAAGAATGATAAAAGAATAATAAAAGAATTATAAAGAATGATAAAAGAATTATAAAAGAATTATAAAGAATGATAAAAGAATTATAAATGAATTATAAAGAATAATAAGAGAATTATAAAGAATGATAAAAGAATGATAAAAGAATTACAAAGAATGATAAAAGAATTATAAAGAATGATAAAAGAATGATAAAGAATGATAAAAGAATTATAAAGATTGATAAAAGAATTATAAAAAATGATAAAATAATTATAAAGAATGATAAAAGAATTATAAAGAATGATAAAAGAATTATAAAAGAATGATAAAGATTGATAAAAGAATTATAAAGAATGATAAAATAATTATAAAGAATTATAAAGAATGATAAAAGAATGATAAAAGAATTATAAAGATTGATAAAAGAATTATAAAGAATGATAAAAGAATAATAATGAATGATAAAAGAATTACATACAAAGAATGAAAAAAAATTATAAAAGCATTATAAAGAATGATAAAAGAATTATAAAAGAATTATAAAGAATGATAAAAGAATTATAAAATAATTATAAAGAATAATAAGAGAATTATAAAGAATGATAAAAGAATGATAAAAGAATTACAAAGATTGATAAAAGAATTATGAAAGAATTATAAAGAATGATCAAAGAATTATAAAAGAATTATAAAGAATGATAAAAGAATTATAATAGATTTATAAAGAATGATAAAAGAATTATAAAAGAATGATTAGAGAATGATAAAAGAATTATAAAGAATGATAAAAGAATTGTAAAGAATGATAAAAGAATTATAAAGATTGATAAAAGAATTATAAAAAATGATAAAATAATTATAAAGAATGATAAAAGAATTATAAAGAATGATAAAAGAATTATAAAAGAATTATAAAGATTGATAAAAGAATTATAAAGAATGATAAAATAATTATAAAGAATTATAAAGAATGATAAAAGAATTATAAAGAATGATAAAAGAATTATAAAAGAATTATAAAGATTGATAAAAGAATTATAAAGAATGATAAAATAATTATAAAGAATTACAAAGATTGATAAAAGTATTATAAAGAATGATAAAAGAATGATAAAAGAATTATAAAGATTGATAAAAGAATTATAAAAAATGATAAAATAATTATAAAGAATGATAAAAGAATGATAAAGAATGATAAAAGAATTATAAAGATTGATAAAAGAATTATAAAAAATGATAAAATAATTATAAAGAACGATAAAAGAATTATAAAGAATGATAAAAGAATTATAAAAGAATTATAAAGATTGATAAAAGAATTATAAAGAATGATAAAATAATTAAAACGAATTATAAAGAATGATAAAAGAATGATAAAAGAATTATAAAGATTGATAAAAGAATTATAAAGAATAATAAAGGAATTACAAAGAATGAAAAAAAATTATAAAAGCATTATAAAGAATGATAAAAGAATGATAAAAGAATTATAAAGAATGATAAAAGAATTATAAAAGAATTATAAAGAATGATAAAAGAATTATAAAAGAATTATAAAGAATAATAAGAGAATTATAAAGAATGATAAAAGAATGATAAAAGAATTACAAAGAATGATAAAAGAATTACGAAAGAATTATAAAGAATGATCAAAGAATTATAAAAGAATTATAAAGAATGATAAAATAATGATAAAAGAATTATAATAGATTTATAAAGAATGATAAAAGAATTATAAAAGAATTATAAAGAATGATAAAAGAATTATAAAGAATGATAAAAGAATGATCAAAGAATTATAAAGATTGATAAAAGAATTATAAAGAATGATAAAAGATTTATAAAAGAATTATAAAGAATTATAAAAGAATTATAAAAAATGATAAAAGAATTATAAAAGGATTATAAAGAATGATAAAAGAATTATAAAGAATGATAAAAGAATTATAAAAGAATTATAAAGAATGATAAAAAATGATAAAAGAATTATAAAGAATGATAAAAGAATTATAAAAGAATGATAAACGAATGATAAAAGAATTATAAAATAATTATAAAGAATTATAAAAGAATTATAAAGAATGATAAAAAATGATAAAAGAATTATAAAGAATGATAAAAGAAATATAAAGAATGATAAAAGAATTATAAAGAATGATAAAAGAATTTAAAAAGAATTATAAAGAATGATAAAAGAATTATAAAGAATGATAAAAGAATTATAAAAGAATTATAAAGAATGATAAAAAATGATAAAAGAATTATAAAGAATGATAAAAAAGGATAAAAGAATTATAAAGAATGATAAAAGAATTATAAAAGGTTTATAAAGAATGATAAAAGAATTATAAAAGAATGATTAAAGAATGATAAAAGAATTATAAAGAATGATAAAAGAATTGTAAAGAATGATAAAAGAATTATAAAAGAATTATAAAGAATGATAAAAGAATTATAAAAGAATTATAAAGAATGATAAAAAATCATAAAAGAATTATAAAGAATGATAAAAGAATTATAAAAGAATGATAAACGAATGATAAAAGAATTAGAAAAGAATTATAAAATAATTGTAAAGAATTATAAAAGAATTATAAAGAATGATTAAAGAATTATAAAGAATTATAAAGAATGATAAAATAATTGTAAAAGCATTATAAAGAATGATAAAAGAATGATAAAAGAATTATAAAGAAAGATAAAAGAATGATAAAGGAATTATAAAGAATGATAAAAGAATTATAAAAGAATTATACAGAATGATAAAAGTATTAGAAAGATTGATTAAAGAATGATAAAAGAATTATAAAGAATTATAAAAGAATTATAAAAGGATTATAAAGAATGATAAAAGAATTATAAAAGAATTCTAAAGAATGATAAAAGTATTAGAAAGATTGATTAAAGAATGATAAAAGGATTATAAAGAATGATAAAAGAATTATAAAGAATGATAAAAGAATTATAAAAGAATTATAAAGAATGATAAAATAATGATAATAGAATTATAAAGAATTATAAAAGAATTATAAAGAATGATAAAAGAATTATAAAAGGATTATAAAGAATGATAAAAGAATTATAAAGAATGATAAAAAGAATTATAAAAGAATTATAAAGAATGATAAAATAATGATAATAGAATTATAAAGAATTATAAAGAATGATAAAAAGAATTATAAAAGAATTATAAAGAATGATAAAAAATGATAAAAGAATTATAAAGAATGATAAAACAATTATAAAAGAATGATAAACGAATGATAAAAGAATTATAAAAGAATTATAAAATAATTATAAAGAATTATAAAAGAATTATAAAGAATGATAAAGGAATTATAAAGAATTATAAAGAATGATAAAAGAATTATAAAAGAATTATAAAGAATGATAAAAGATTTGTAAAGATTTATAAAGAATGATAAAAGAATTATAAAAGACTGATAAAAGAATTATAAAAGAATTATACAGAATGATAAAAGTATTAGAAAGATTGATTAAAGAATGATAAAAGAATTATAAGGAATTATAAAGAATGATAAAAAAATTATAAAAAGATAATAAAGAATGATAAAAGAATTATAAAAGAATTATAAAGAATGATAAAAGTATTAGAAATATTGATTAAAGAATGATAAAAGAATTATAAAAGGATTATAAAGAATGATAAAAGAATTATAAAAGGATTATAAAGAATGATAAAAGAATTATAAAGAATGATGAAAGAATTATAAAGGATTATAAAGAATGATAAAAGAATTATAAAAGATTTATAAAGAATTATAAAGCATTATAAAGAATGATAATAGAATTAAAAAAGAATTATAAAGAATGATAAAAGTATTAGAAAGAATGATTAAAGAATGATAAAATAATTATAATTATTATAAAAGAATTATAAAGAATGATAAAAGAATTATAAAAGAATTATAAAGAGTGATAAAAGAATTATAAAATAATTATAAAGAATAATAAGAGAATTATAAAGAATGATAAAAGAATTACAAAGAATGATAAAAGAATTATGAAAGAATTATAAAGTATGATAAAAGAATTATAAAGAATGATAAAAAATTATAAAGAATTATAAAGAATAATAAAAGAATGATAAAAGAATTATAAAGAATGATAAAAGAATTATAAAGAATTATAAAGAATGATAAAAGAATTAAATAAGAATGATAAAAGAATTATAAAGAATGATAAAAGCATTTTAAAATAATTATAAAGAATGATAAAAGAATTATAAAAGAATTATAAAGAATGATAAAATAATGAGAAAAGAATTATAAAAGATTTATAAAGAATGATAAAAGAATTATAAAAGAATGATTAGAGAATGATAAAAGAATTATAAAGAATGATAAAAGAATTGTAAAGAATGATAAAAGAATTATCAAAGAATTTTAAAGAATGATAAAAGAATTATAAAAGAATTATAAAGAATGATAAAAGAATGATAAAAGAATTATAAAGAATGATAAAAAATGATAAAAGAATTATAAAGATTGATAAAAGAATTATAAAAGATTTATAAAGAATGATAAAAGAATGATAAAGAATGATAAAGGAATTGTAAAGAATGATAAAAAATGATAAAAGAATTATAAAGAATGATAAAAAATGATAAAAGAATTATAAAGAATAATAAGAGAATTATAAAGAATGATAAAAGAATTACAAAGAATGATAAAAGAATTATGAAAGAATTATAAAGTATGATAAAAGAATTATAAAGAATGATAAAAAATTATAAAGAATTATAAAGAATAATAAAAGAATGATAAAAGAATTATAAAGAATGATAAAAGAATTATAAAGAATTATAAAGAATGATAAAAGAATTAAATAAGAATGATAAAAGAATTATAAAGAATGATAAAAGCATTTTAAAATAATTATAAAGAATGATAAAAGAATTATAAAAGAATTATAAAGAATGATAAAATAATGAGAAAAGAATTATAAAAGATTTATAAAGAATGATAAAAGAATTATAAAAGAATGATTAGAGAATGATAAAAGAATTATAAAGAATGATAAAAGAATTGTAAAGAATGATAAAAGAATTATCAAAGAATTTTAAAGAA
This sequence comes from Pristiophorus japonicus, assembly GCF_044704955.1. NCBI lineage: Eukaryota > Metazoa > Chordata > Chondrichthyes > Pristiophoridae > Pristiophorus > Pristiophorus japonicus. Next base: position 4,092,108 of record NC_092010.1, read on the forward strand.
TGATAAAAGAATTATAAAAGAATTATAAAGAATGATAAAAGAATGATAAAAGAATTATAAAGAATGATAAAAAATGATAAAAGAATTATAAAGAATGATAAAAGAATTATAAAAGATTTATAAAGAATGATAAAAGAATGATAAAGAATGATAAAGGAATTGTAAAGAATGATAAAAAATGATAAAAGAATTATAAAGAATGATAAAAAATGATAAAAGAATTATAAAGAATGATTAAAGAATGATAAAAGAATTATAAAGAATGATAAAAGAATTGTAAAGAATGATAAAAGAATTATAAAAGAATGATTAGAGAATGATAAAAGAATTATAAAAGAATTATAAAGAATGATAAAAGAATGATAAAAGAATTATAAAGAATGATAAAAAATGATAAAAGAATTATAAAGAATGATAAAAGAATTATAAAAGATTTATAAAGAATGATAAAAGAATTATAAAAGAATGATTAAAGAATGATAAAAGAATTATAAAGAATGATAAAGGAATTGTAAAGAATGATAAAAGAATTATAAAAGAATTATTAAGAATGATAAAAGAATTATAAAGAATGATAAAAGAATTATAAAGAATGATAAAAAATGATAAAAGAATGATAAAAAATGATAAAAGAATTATAAAGAATGATAAAAGAATTATAAAAGATTCATAAAGAATGATAAAAGAATTATAAAAGAATGATTAAAGAATGATAAAAGAATTATAAAGAATGATAAAAGAATTGTAAAGAATGATAAAAGAATGATAAAAGAATTATAAAGAATGATAAAAGAATTATAAAGAATGATAAAAGAATTATAAAGAATGATAAAAAATGATAAAAGAATTATAAAGAATGATAAAAGAATTATAAAAGAATGATAAACGAATGATAAAAGAATTATAAAATAATTGTAAAGAATTATAAAAGAATTATAAAGAATGATAAAAGAATTATAAAGAATTATAAAGAATGATAAAAGAATTATAAAAGAATTATAAAATAATTGTAAAGATTTATAAAGAATTATAAAAGACTGATAAAAGAATTATAAAAGAATTATAAAGAATTATAAAGAATGATAAAAGAAATATATAAGAATGATAAATGAATTATAAAGAATGATAAAAGAATTATAAAAGAATTATACAGAATGATAAAAGTATTAGAAAGATTGATTAAAGAATGATAAAAGAATTATAAAGAATGATAAAAGAATTGTAAAGAATGATAAAAGAATTATAAAAGAATGATTAGAGAATGATAAAAGAATTATAAAGAATGATAAAAGAATTGTAAAGAATGATAAAAGAATTATCAAAGAATTTTAAAGAATGATAAAAGAATTATAAAAGAATTATAAAGAATGATAAAAGAATGATAAAAGAATTATAAAGAATGATAAAAAATGATAAAAGAATTATAAAGAATGATAAAAGAATTATAAAAGATTTATAAAGAATGATAAAAGAATTATAAAAGAATGATTAAAGAATGATAAAAGAATTATAAAGAATGATAAAGGAATTGTAAAGAATGATAAAAGAATTATAAAAGAATTATTAAGAATGATAAAAGAATTATAAAGAATGATAAAAGAATTATAAAGAATGAGAAAAGAATTATAAAAGGATTATAAAGAATGATAAAAGAATTATAAAAGAATAATAAAAGAATTATAAATAATGATAAAAGCGTTATAAATGAATTATAAACAATGATAAAAGAATTATAAAAGAATTATAAAGAATGATAAAAGTATTATAAAGGATTATAAAGAATGATAAAAGAATTATAAAAGATTTATAAAGAATTATAAAAGAATTATAAAGAATGATAAAAGAATTATAAAAGGATTATAAAGAATGATAAAAGAATTATAAAATAATTATAAAGACTAATAAAAGAATTATAAAGAATGATAAAAGAATTATAAAAGGATTATAAAGAAGGATAAAAGAATTATAAAAGACTTATAAAGAATGATAAATGAATTATAAAGAATTATAAAGAATGATAAAAGAATTATAAAGAATGATAAAAGTATTAGAAAGATTGATTAAAGAATGATAAAAGAATTATAAAGAATTATAAAAGAATTATAAAAGGATTATAAAGAATGATAAAAGAATTATAAAGAATTATAAAAGAATTGTAAAGAATGATAAAAGAATTGTAAAAGAATGATAAAAGAATTATGAAAGAATTATAAAGTATGATAAAAGAATTATAAAGAATGATAAAAAAATTATATAGAATTATAAAGAATGATAAAAGAATTATAAAAGAATGATAAAAGAATTATAAAAGAATTATAAAGAATGATAAAAGAATTATAAAAGAATGATAAAAGAATGATAAAAGAATTATAAAGAATGATAAAAGAATTATAAAAGAATTATAAAGAATGATAAAAGTATTAGAAAGATTGATAAAAGAATGATATAGAATGATAAAAGAATTATAAAAATGATAAAACAATTATAAAACAATTATAATGAATGATAAAAGAATTATATAGAATAATAAAAGAATGATAAAAGATTATAAAAGAATTATAAAGAATGATCGAAGAATTATAAAGAATTGTAAAGAATGATAAAAGAATTATAAATAGTAATAAAAAAATGATAGAAGAATTATAAAGAATGATAAAAGAATTATAAAGAATGATAAAAGAATGATAAAAGAATTATAAAGAATTATAAAAGAATTTTCAAGAATGATAAAAGAATTATAAAGAATTATAAATGAATTATAAAGAATGATAAAAGAATTATAAAAGGATTATAAAGAATGATAAAAACAATTAGAAAGAATGACAAAATAATTTTCTAAGAATTATAAAGAATGATAAAAGAATGATAAAAGAATTATAAAGAATGATAAAAGAATTATAAAGAATGATAAAAGAATGATAAAAGAATTATAAAGAATGATAAAAGAATTATAAAAGACACTTGAACTTGACTTTTTTTGCAGGGTTTCAGACCTCCCACCCAGCTCCCGGTGCTTTCTCGTGAGCGTTTTGTTGCTCCTCACCAAGAGGTCGCCGCTCTGACCAAACCCGGGCGGTTACGGTTTTATCGGCAATGCACGCCGGCGGTCCACTCCCTAGCAGTATTTTGAAACCGCCGGTGGAACACTTTGGGGAACTTCCCACTGGGTGGTTTAACACCGAAAACGATCAATACCGCCGAAAAATCTGGCGGATATGGTGCTGAAATTCTGTCTCTCTTTTGTGTCTCTTTCTATCAGTGTTATGTCCTCTCTTGCTTTCCCCTCCCTCTCCCCCTCAAGATGAGGTGGAGAAAGACACTGTAATGTATTTGCTTCATGGGTTCTTTGCTTAAGAATTCGTAGCAGCACATTGCTATTAATAACTAGTTGGTTTGTTAGCAAAGGTTAAACAATCACACGACACATTACCAGTTCATCCACCAGGCTCACAACTGCATACCTCATCGTGGATCCCCCGAACCCAACAAGCTGGGGTTTTATTGAGTCTTGCGAACATCACGTGACTAGCTAAGCCACTCCCAACTCAACAGCTCCACAACTATTTAATCATGTGCCCCCTTATTAAAGAGGTACTAATAAGGACAAATTAAACAAATTAAACTTTTAGTGTTAAATGGATCATATTAAAATTTGGTTGCTGGGGGTGATGATGCACTCCAGTCCCTCCGGTGCCCACCTCTCGCGGAAGGCTGCGAGCGTACCGGCGGACACCGTGTGCTCCATCTCCAGGGACACCCTGGCTCGGATGTAACTGCGGAAGAGAGGCAGGCAGTCGGGCTGAACGACCCCCTCGACCGCCCGCTGCCTGGACCGGTTAATGACCACCTTGGCCAGGCCTAGGAGCAGTCCCATGAGGAGGCCTTGCGACCTGCCCGCTCCCCTCCGCATAGGGTGCCCAAAGATCAAGAGCATGGGACTGAAGTGCAACTAGAATTTGAGGAGCAGCCCCTTTAAATAATGGAATAGGGGCTGCAACCTCATACATTCAACATACACATGGAACAGGGACTCCTCTAGTCCGTGAACCGACGTAAAAACCAATTGCACGGGACTACTCGTGCAACACCCTCTAGGCCAAGTCCACAATAAATAAGGGGAGCACTCCCATGTAGAGAGCACTCCATTGGGGACCTCCGCCTCCTGCGGACGGCAAAATGGTGCACCATGGCGTGTCCGGACGGCAGACGAGGATGGCAAGGTGGAGAGTGTGCAAGAGCAGCCCGTACGGGAATCTCCTCCGCGCAGAACTGAAAGGCACGGAGGGAATTTCCCGGAGGAGGCTCAAGTTGTGAGGCGCCGGCTCCCGAGGGAGGTTTCGGGGCTTGGTGCCGATGAGGAATTCCGTCCGGACGGGGGTCAGTTCGGACGGGATCGCCCCACGAGCCTGAGCCTCCTGTCAACAGCTCTGCAAAGCTGTGAGCATCCTCACAGGTGCATACATTACAGACACATTCGAGAGCTGGTCTTGCAGTGTGTTGGGGGACAAGAGTTGTCAGTGGTCCACACCAGGTGCTGGGTGGTGCAGTTTGGCTCGGGGGGCCTTCGTAACAGCCTGGTACCTAACCCCCCCCCCCCCCCGCCCCCCACGCAGCTGTTTCCGAATGTTCTCACCCACATTCTCCACTTTCCCCCCCCGCCTCTCAGGTTCGACAGCAGAACGGATCTGCCTGGCCGGGGACAGTGCTGGAGGAAATCTGTGCATCACCGTGTCCATGCGGGCCGCCTCCTACGGAGTTCGACTGCCCGACGGGATCATGGCCGCCTACCCCGCCACCCTGCTCCAAGCCACCGCCTCGCCGTCCCGCCTGCTCACCTTCATCGACCCACTGCTGCCCCTCAGCGTCCTGTCTAAGTGCTTGAGCGCGTACGCAGGTAAGAGTCACGCCGACCGTGCAAGAAAGAAAGACTTGCATTTATATAGCGTCTTTCACCACCACCGGACGTTGCAAAGCACTCTACAACCAATGAAGTACTTTTGGAGTGTAGTCACTGTTGTAATGTGGGAAACGCGGCAGCCAATTTACGCACAGCAAGCTGATAATTTGTTTATTTATTATGTTGATTGAGGGATAAATATTGGCCCCAAGACACCAGGGATAACTCCCCCGCTCTTCTTGCAAATAGTGCCATGGGATCTTTTACGTCCACCTGAGAGAGCTGACGGGGCCTCGGTTTAATGTCTCATCTGAAAGACGGCCCCTCCGACAGTGCAGCGCTGCCTCAGTACTGCTCCTCCGACAGTGCGGCACTCCCTCAGTACTGCCCCTCCGACAGTGCGGCACTCCCTCAGTACTGCCCCTCTGACAGTGCGGCGCTCCCTCAGTACTGCCCCTCCGACAGTGCGGCGCTCCCTCAGTACTGACCCTCCGACAGTGCGGCACTCCCTCAGTACAGCCCCACCGACAGTGCGGCGCTCCCTCAGTACTGCCCCTCCGACAGTGCGGCGCTCCCTCAGTACTGCCCCTTCGACAGTGCGGCGCTCCCTCAGTACTGCCTCTCCGACAGTGCGGCGCTCCCTCAGTACTGCCCCCCTGACAGTGCAGCACTCCCTCAGTACTGCCCCTCCGACAGTGCGGCACTCCCTCAGTACTGCCCCCCCCGACAGTGAGGCGCTCCCTCAGTACTGCCCCCCCGACAGTGAGGCGCTCCCTCAGTACTGACCCTCCGACAGTGCGGCACTCCCTCAGTACTGCCCCTCTGACATTGCGGCACTCCCTCAATACTGCCCCTCCAACAGTGCGGCGCTCCCTCAGTACTGCCCCTCCGACAGTGCGGCATTCCCTCAGTACTGCCCCTCCGATAGTGCAGCACTCCCTCAGTACTGCCCCTCCGACAGTGCGGCGCTCCCTCAGAACTGCACTGGAGTGTCTGCCTGGATTATGTGCTCAAGTCCCTGGAGTGGGACTCGCACTCACTACCTTCTGACTCTGAGGCGAGAGAGCTGCCCACTGAGCCACAGCCCAAGCCTAGTCAGACTGAGCGGGACGGGGTGGGGTGGGGGGGCGGGGGGCTGCTCCTGGCATTGGGAGAGCGTCCTCTGCGAGGTGTACGTATGAAATCAAATGAAAGAATTATATCGCGGCTATCTCAACCTCAGGCATTTCAAAACATTACCAGGTTACATAGCAGTGAATCACACGGTGGGTCAGTGGGTAACTCTCTCTCTCGCTTCTGAGTCAGAAGGTCATGGCTTCGAGCTCCAGCGACTAGAGCCACAATCTTTTCATTTTATTCATTCACTGGGTGTGGTTGCATCAAGGCTGACACTCCTGTTGCGGTACTGAGGGAGCGCCGCACTGTCTGAGGAGCAGTACTGAGGGAGCGCCGCACTGTCTGAGGAGCAGTACTGAGGGAGCGCCGCACTGTCTGAGGAGCAGTACTGAGGGAGTGCCGCACTGTCGGAGGGTCAGTACTGAGGGAGCGCCGCACTGTCGGAGGGGCAGTACTGAGGGAGTGCCGCACTGTCGGAGGGGCAGTACTGAGGGAGCGCCGCACTGTCGGAGGGGCAGTACTGAGGGAGCGCCTCACTGTCGGGGGGGGCAGTACTGAGGGAGTGCCGCACTGTCAGAGGGGCAGTACTGAGGGAGTGCTGCACTGTCTGAGGAGCAGTACTGAGGGAGTGCCGCACTGTCGGAGGGGCAGTACTGAGGGAGCGCCGCACTGTCTGAGGAGCAGTACTGAGGGAGCGCCGCACTGTCGGAGGGGCAGTACTGAGGGAGTGCCGCACTGTCGGAGGGGCAGTACTGAGGGAGTGCTGCACTGTCAGAGGGGCAGTACTGAGGGAGTGCTGCACTGTCTGAGGAGCAGTACTGAGGGAGTGCCGCACTGTCGGAGGGGCAGTACTGAGGGAGCGCCGCACTGTCTGAGGAGCAGTACTGAGGGAGCGCCGCACTGTCGGAGGGGCAGTACTGAGGGAGTGCCGCACTGTCGGAGGGGCGGTACTGAGGGAGCGCCGCACTGTCTGAAGAGCAGTACTGAGAGAGTGCCGCACTGTCGGAGGGGCGGTACTGAGGGAGCGCCGCACTGTCGGAGGGGCAGTACTGAGGGAGCGCCGCACTGTCCGAGGAGCAGTACTGAGGGAGTGCCGCACTGTCGGAGGGGCAGTACTGAGGGAGCGCCGCACTGTCCGAGGAGCAGTACTGAGGGAGTGCCGCACTGTCGGAGGGGCAGTACTGAGGGAGCGCCGCACTGTCTGAGGAGCAGTACTGAGGGAGCGCCGCACTGTCTGAGGAGCAGTACTGAGGGAATGCCGCACTGTCGGAGGGGCAGTACTGAGGGAGTGCCGCACTGTCTGAGGAGCGGTACTGAGGGAGCGCCGCACTGTCTGAGGAGCAGTACTGAGGGAGCGCCGCACTGTCTGAGGAGCGGTACTGAGGGAGCGCCGCACTGTCTGAGGAGCAGTACTGAGGGAGCGCCGCACTGTCTGAGGAGCAGTTATGAGGGAGCGCCGCACTGTCTGAGGAGCAGTACTGAGGGAGCGCCGCACTGTCTGAGGAGCAGTACTGAGGGAGTGCCGCACTGTCGGAGGGGCAGTGCTGAGAGAGTGCTACTCTGACGTCCACCTGAGAGGGCAGACGGGGCCTCAGTTTAACCTCTTTCGGATGAGACATTAAACCGATACCCCGTCTGCCCTCTCAGCTGGACGTTAAAGATCCCACGGCCACTATTGTAAGAAGAGCAGGGGAGTTCTCTCCGGTGTCCTGGCTCAATATTTATCCTTCAACGAACGTCAGTAAAAAGCAGATTATCGGGCCATTATCACATTGCTGTGTGTGGGAGCTGTGCTGTGCGCAAATTAGCTGCTTGGTTTTCCACATTCGAACAGTGACTGCACTCCAAAAACGTGCTTCATTGTCTGTGAAGCGCTTTGGGACATTCTGAGGATGTGAAGGGAGCTATGGAAATGCAAGCCTTTGGGCTGGATTTTCAGTTGTCTGTAGCCTCAGTTAGCGGCGATGGGAGCGTTAGAGCTTAGCGACCAGAAGTGCGGGTTTTAGCGCCCCGACCAAAAACTCATTCGGGTCTCGACGGGGGGCACAAACCATTAGCACCTGGCTGCTGGCGATCGCTCTGATACTGACATATTCCTGGTGCAGCGCCCACGCTTAACCCTGGTCGGTAAATTCGGTGCGGCAGCCTCATTGAGCGCCCGCCAAGAACAAGGTCTGGGGAAACCGTCGGTGCAGGCTGGCAGAGTCGTTAACTAGCGGCTGAGGATGAGGAAACGCTTCCCTGGGAGGTCACCGGCAGTGCAGCGTTTACACACAGCACGGTGCGTGAGCCTCCCAGTTAACCGCGACACAGACAGACAGAACAGTGCAGCTTTATGTCGAAAACTTTAATGGGGGTATCACTGGTTCACCAGCGCGCGCCTCTAACAGTCGGCTGTTGCCGGGGTCTGACTCGGAGTGGGCCTCTACTCATTGGAGTTCAGAAGAATGAGAGGTGATCTTATCGTAACGTATCAGATTATGAGGGGGCTTGACAAGGTGGATGCAGAGAGGATGTTCCCACTGATGGGGGAGACTAGAACTAGGGGGCATGGTCTTAGAATAAGGGGCCGCCATTTCAAACTGAGATGAGGAGAAATTTCTTCTCTCAGAGGGTTATGGATCTGGGGAATTCGCCTCAGAGTGCTGTGGAGGCTGAGCCATTGAATATATTTAAGACTGAGATAGACAGTTTCTTAAACGATAAGGGGATAAAGGGTTATGGGGAGTGGGCAGGGAAGTGGAGCTGAGTCCATGATCAGATCAGCCATGATCTTATTAAATGGCGGAGCAGGCTCGAGGGGCCGAATGGCCGACTCCTGCTCCTATTTCTTATGTTCTTAAGCGCAACGGGTCCGATAATTTACCGACCAAACTTCCGTTATCGTCTCCCCAGCCCACGCCCCCCCCCCGCCCAGCTCTGGTGTGCAATGGCCGATTTATCGCCCTGTCAGCTCTTCGACCGATTCTGACGGATTTCTGGGCGGAGGGCGCAAACTTTTTCAAGGAGCTAAAATTACCGCTTGGCCTAGATTACCGCCCCAACTGAGGTGCGACCGAATTTCTCCCTGTCCCTGGAGGTGGAATAGGGCTGCGGGAGAGGGGCATCACGCTCTCAATGGGGACAGGATATCGGGCAAAGGAAAGGCCTCACCTGGATTGTCCACCCGGCTGGGGAAGTGGGGGCTGAGACTCCTCAGTGGCTCAATCGGGAAGGGGGGAGGCTCAACGAGTTCGTATCCGCTGCCGGTCAGGCCCCCTCCCCCCGATACTGGGGCCCCCTCCCCCCCCCCCCGATCCTCCTCTCCCCCGATACTGGGCCCTCTTCCCCACCCCACCTTCGATAATGGCCCCACCTCCCCCCCAATCCTCCCCCCCCCCCCCCCCGCCGATACTGGGCCCACCCCCCCGATCCGCCACCCCCCCCCGATATTGGGCCCACCCCCCCACCCACCCGATCCTCGCCACCGCCGATCCTCCCCGCCTCCCCTCCCCAATCCTCGTGGCTCTTCCCCTCACCGTGTCGGTTGTGTGTTGCAGGTACAGAGCCTGTGACGAGTGCATCGTCGAACCTGGAGAAGGTCGACACATTGAGCATGGTGCGCAACGACACGGCCGTGCTGCTTCGCGACCTCCGCCAGGGAGCCTCAGCCTGGCTCAACTCGCTGCTCGAGACCGGCAAGACCAGCCGCACACCCGGTGAGTATCTCTCCCCTCCCCTCTCCCCCATCACTGGGACCCTCCCCTCTCCCCCATCCCTGGGACCCTCCCTCCCCCCACCCCTGGGGCCCTCCCCTCTCCCCCATCACTGGGACCCTCCCCTCTCCCCCATCACTGGGACCCTCCCTCCCCCCATCCCTGGGGCCCTCCCCTCTCCCCCATCACTGGGACCCTCCCCTCTCCCCCATCACTGGGACCCTCCCCTCTCCCCCATCACTGGGACCCTCCCCTCTCCCCCATCACTGGAACCCTCCCCTCTCCCCCATCACTGGGACCCTCCCTCCCCCCACCCCTGGGGCCCTCCCCTCTCCCCCATCACTGGGACCCTCCCCTCTCCCCCATCACTGGGACCCTCCCTCCCCCCATCCCTGGGGCCCTCCCCTCTCCCCCATCACTGGGACCCTCCCCTCTCCCCCATCACTGGGACCCTCCCTCCCCCCACCCCTGGGGCCCTCCCCTCTCCCCATCACTGGGACCCTCCCCTCTCCCCCATCACTGGGACCCTCCCCTCTCCCCCATCACTGGGACCCTCCCCTCTCCCCCATCACTGGGACCCTCCCCTCTCCCCCATCACTGGGACCCTCCCTCCCCCCACCCCTGGGGCCCTCCCCTCTCCCCATCCCTGGGGCCCTCCCCTCTCCCCCATCACTGGGACCCTCCCTCCCCCCACCCCTGGGGCCCTCCCCTCTCCCCCATCACTGGGACCCTCCCCTCTCCCCCATCACTGGGACCCTCCCTCCCCCCATCCCTGGGGCCCTCCCCTCTCCCCCATCCCTGGGGCCCTCCCCTCTCCCCCATCACTGGGACCCTCCCCTCTCCCCCATCCCTGGGGTCCTCCCCTCTCCCCCATCACTGGGACCCTCTCCTCTCCCCCATCACTGGGACCCTCCCTCCCCCCATCCCTGGGGCCCTCCACTCTCCCCCATCCCTGGGACCCTCCCCTCTCCCCCATCCCTGGGACCCTCCCCTCTCTCCCATCCCTGAGACCCTCACCTCCCCCCCCACATCCCTGGGTCCCTCCCCTCTCCCCATCCCTGGGACCCCTACTCCCCCTATCGCTGAGACCCTCTCTCCCCCCATCCCTGGGACGCTCCCCATCCCCTCTCCCATCCCTGGGACCTTCCCCTCCCTGGGACCCTCCCCTCCCCCCTAACAGCACCCCCCCCATCCCCAGGGGCATCCACCCCCCCAGCCCCAAACCCTATCTCTATAACCTCCAACTGTCTCACGAGCCTCCTGCGGCCCTACATCCCTCCCTATCTCTGCAACCTCCTCCAGCCCCGACACATCTCCCTATCTCTGTACCCTCCTCCAGCCCCGACACATCTCCCTATCTCTGTAACCTCCTCCAGCCCCTACACCCCTCCCTATCTCTGTAACCTCCTCCAGCCCCTACACCCCTCCCTATCTCTGTAAACTCCTCAAGCCCCTACACCCCTCCCTATCTCTGTAACCTCCTCCAGCCCCTACACCCCTCCCTATCTCTGTAACCTCCTCCAGCCCCTACACCCCTCCCTATCTCTGTAACCTCCTCCAGCCCCTACACCCCTCCCTATCTCTGTAAACTCCTCAAGCCCCTACACCCCTTCCCTATCTCTGTAAACTCCTCAAGCCCCTACACCCCTCCCTATCTCTGTAAACTCCTCAAGCCCCTACACCCCTCCCTATCTCTGTAACCTCCTCCAGCCCTACAACTCTCTGAGATCTCTGCTCTCCCCCAATTCTGCCTTCATGCACATCCCTGATTATAATCGCTCCACCATCGGTGGCCGTGCCATCAGCTGCCTGGGCCCCAAGCTCTGGAACTCCCTCCCTAAACCTCTATATCGCTCCTCCTTTAAGACATTCCTAAAGCCTACCTCTTTGACCAAGCTTTTGGTCGCCTGCGCTAATATCTCCTTCTGTGGCTCGGTGTCAGACTTTGTCTCATTTATGCTCCTGTGAAGGGCCTTGGGATGTTTTACTGCTTTAAGGCGCTGTGGAAATACAAGCTGTTGAACTGCAGAAGGTCTCACACTTCTGCTGTGCTTGGCCCGTGAGGACGAAGAAGAATTTGACAGGGCGGAGGGAGTGCTGGGCACTGAGTGAGAGATACGGGGGAGGGCACAGGTAGAGAGGTGGCTTCGGCAGAACACGGGGAGGGGAAATGGGTAACGGGAGTATCAGCCCACAGGTCTGTCCGGGTGGCCACTGCCTCTACGACAACTCCTGTTTAAATAGCGCAGTAACGTCAGAAAAGCTCCCCGTGGTGTTTCACCGGGGCATCAAATGGTCACTGAGGCAACAGAACGGTGTCCAGGAGCAGTGCCCGAAGGAGGTGGGACTTCAGGAGGGTCTGCAAGTAGCCGAGGTGGATGGGCAGGCCCAGGGATATGGGCGGGGAATCCAGAGGGTTGGACTGAAGGCACGGTCAGCGCTGGTGAAGTGGATAGCGGAGGGCAGCCACTCAAGGTCCACATCGGGGGCGGGAGTGAGAGGGGGAGGGGAGTGAGAGGGGGAGGGAAGTGAGGGGAGAGGGGAGTGAGGGGGGCGGGGAGTGAGGGGTGGCAGGGAGTGAGGGAGAGTGAGGGGGCGGGGAGTGGGGGGGGGCGGGCAGTGAGGGGGAGGGTGGGAGGGTGAGGGGGAGTGAGGGGGCGGGGAATGAGGGGGGCGAGCAGTGAGGGGAGGGCGGGCAGTGAAGGGGAGGGCGGGGGGTGAGGCGGAGTGAGGGGGGTGTGGGCAGTGAGGGGTGGCAGGGAGTGAGCAGGGCGGGGAGTGAGGGTGGGTAGTGGAGGGGGGGGTAGTGAAGGGCGTGGCGGGGGTGTGAGGGATCTGGTTGCGGACTGGATCAGGAGTTGGTTCCACACCTCACTCGGACAGTCCGAGGAACAGATAAACACAGGGCATGAGTGGAATGTAAACAAAGCGCGCGATCCCTAGCGCACTCTGGCCGGGGGTGTGGGAGTGGTGGGGGGGGGGGCTGGTGTGGGGGTTTGTGGAGTGGTGGGGAGGGGGTGGGGGTGTGGGAGTGATGTGGGGGGAGAGCTGGTGCGGGGGGTGTGGGAGTGGTGGGGAGGGGGTGGGGGTGTGGGAGTGATGTGGTGGGGGGGGCTGGTGCGGGGGGTGTGGGAGTGGTGGGGGGGGGCTGGTGCGGGGGGTGTGGGAGTGATGTGGGGGGGGGCTGGTGCGGGGGGTGTGGGAGTGATGTGGGGGGGGCGCGGGTTTGTGGAGTGGTGGTGGGGGCTCGGTGTGGGGGGTGTGGGAGTGATGGGGGCAGTGGGCAGGTGTGGGGGTTTGCCAGTGGTGGTGGGCTCGTGCTGCTGCCCTCCCCCCCGGCCTGCTCCCTGGGGCCGCTGCCTTTTGCCGAGACGTCGCTGGCTTGACACGTCCTCCTCCTGCCGCTGGCTCTGAGCTCTGTCTTGTCTCTGCAGTGGGATTGCAGCTCTGGGCCTGCCTCAGGCGACCTCTCACCCTCCTGCTGCGCCTGCTACGACTGGAGTGGCCGATCCTTTCTAACTGTCTTGCCTCTGGTAGGAGCATCTCTGTGCCGTAACCTGCCAGCTCCCTCACAACCCTCTCGGCTTCTGTCTCCTCGCCACACGCCACTAACCGGCAGCTCGCGTTGGCACGGTGCCCCCTCCCTCTCCCCCCCCCACCTCGCACTGACTCGCCCTCGCTCCGTACCGCCTGTGCTGTCTGTCTGTCTGCCTGGGCCCCATTGCTTGCCGTACTCCCTGCTTACCATTGCACACTCGCCCGCTCCAGCATTGCCTGCCTGCTTTTTGCACATTAGCCAGATCCCGCGGCATTGATGAAGGAAGAGCAGGGGAGATGTTCTCCCCCGGTGTCCTCGAGCCAATGTTTATCTCTTAACCAACATCATTCCCTTTATTGCAAGGGGGATGGAGTACAAAAGCACGAAGTCCTGCTACAATTGTACAGGGT